>NC_072740.1:138005780-138091575 GCF_026930045.1 Uloborus diversus
GGAACTTGGTTTGAGTTTTTTTACTCCCTTTTTAGCTTTATGAGATTATTTTCCTTGGTTTTTTTTAAATAATCCTTTTTTCTTCCGATTTGCTCTTTTTCTGACATTTCTTTGATGGGTGTGCTTGTAAGAATGTTGAGCTCAGTTTTCTGCTTTTCCTTTTTGTTCTCACACATTGTGTTGCCTTAGGCAATGGACTGAAATCAGAAACACTAATAGTCTTCTTTGGTGCATCGGAATCAGCATTTGCCATAACTTCTGCTTCGTCTGGAGGGTTTATATGTTGGTTTTCTACTTCCAAGGTCTGATGATTAGCTCTATTATTCTCAGTTTCATCGCCAACAACGTCAAAGTCCGCTAAAAACTAGATAATTATGAGACTCGATTACTCATTCTTTAAACCCTTTATCGGCATTTCCAACTGTAGCTGCTTTGAAGTAAGCGGTTCTCAAAAGCTCACCAATATTTTTGTCTGTGATAGTTTGTCCTAGATGAATGACCATAAAGTTGTCACATGCTTGGCTATAGTAGGTTTTTAATGGGCAGAAAAATGATGCATCAGGAGCTAGAGACGATGCGATGGAATGGCAACCCAACCATGATAATGTTTTTTCACTGCAATATAAGATAGCCTGCAAAGTTATGTGAGAGTTATGATTGTCAATAATCAACAGAGCAGGAGATTATTTGCTTGGTTTATTCATTCAACTAGTCATTTGGTCAACAAGTTTATAAATAGCCCCAGACGAGAAGCGCAAGGTCGCGTGGCAAACACACAGACAAAGAAGCGTTTACAGGAATTATTAAAATGGTCAACATAGTTAGTTTAATGAATTCCGAAACACGGGCAATAGGCAAGGTCGTCATCTTGTCCCGCGTTGCTGCCCGTCATCTTGCCCCAGACTGCCTGTTTGAACTGATTCTTCTCCATTGCCATAAAAAAAAGTCAATTGACATGTATTCATGGTAATAGGTAGTATTTAAACTAAGTTACTCATAAATACTAAAAGAGACACGATATATCCTATATGTATCCGTAGCAGAGCTTATTTACACATGCATAAAAGTTATACTGTGGCAACGGTAAACAATCATAGCTTCAGAACTAACACAAATATGGCGATTTTAACGCCATATACTATTGCTATATCTATACTATTGCTGAACGAACAGCGGATAGGAGAGCCAGTAGCATAAAGTTGATGCAATTACCTAGTTTAGAAGGGAAAAAATTAAGGCATTCGTCATCTTGCCCGGCTCGCCTTCTTGTCCCGGTCTCCCCTATATATAATTCTAAAAACTCGAAATAACTCATCTACTCTTTTTATAGGATTGGAACTGGGCAATAACTCATCCATACAAGTCATTTATAATAACTTTTAATAGGATTTTTCTCTTCGCAGTTAATTTAAATTTGGTTTAGAACACTGGTAGCAAACAATGGTGCAGATGCAATTACGTATCTCAACGAACAAAATTTAAATTCCCGAGAAATTAAATTGTTTCTCCATAGTATTATCTAATAGTTTTGGGCATTTATCAGATATACACTTACCCGTATATTTTAGCTATGTCCGCATTAAAACTTATGTATTTGAAAATTCTGTGAAATTGAAAATAAGTCATTAAGGACACTTGAGCCAATGCCTTAAAAAGCAACTCAATGAGACTGATGTCGTAGTTTTATGAAAACTATCTTAACTCCACTCTCGGGTTTTAAAGCTGCATGATAAAATAAGCTTTTCTTGATATAGTAAGTTTGTCGAATTATGTGACTTATGTCTCAATATACCTGCATCAGCCAAAACTCTTTATATTCTTCATCTAGAACTCATCTCTTAAATTTGCCTTAGATAACTGAAAATGCGGAAGTTGTCGCTGATTGAGCTTAGCAAAACATTTCACCCAACACATCTTTTGATCTGTGGAAGGGAAACTAAACTACAAATTTCCAATCTTCTAAAATCTTATGACTACTTTAAAATTGTTTTTCGAAAACTAATCATCATAATTTGTTTCCTCGGTTAACAAAATTCCTGGAATGTTTTGTCTCATTCCGAATTATGTTATCAAAAATTTTCATTTAGATCATTTGTCTTCAATTTTTACTCTTTTTAAAGCGATTCATAGAAACACCAGCCCTATTGGCTCATTTTTAGTTCGTATAATTTGTCCACGAGCAATTGAGATACATAATACACTCTTATCACATCAACAGGTCCGGGTTGCGAAAGCTGAGGATCCATTAAGGCTCTTATTAGTATCTAATTGATCTGCCGTCAAGTTTGCTGCGAATTTTAGTGCAAATGCCTGAATGTTTAAGTGCTTGATTGCATTTTCTCGAGCATTAATGGTTATTTTTGGGACACTTCAAGTGGATATCCGCTTTGTTCGCCCCCATTACCGTTTATTACAATTCCAGAATTTTTCTGTTTTAAGTTTATTCTTTGTGAACACTTTTCTGATATAAAGGTGGTTATTGAGTCTGTTTTCAGCAAAGTAAGATTGTTATGAGTCGGGTCTTGAGGAATCACTGTTTCTTACAAGTGTCGTAGGCAGCGAAGAACCTCATAATTGCTCCTTTCTCTTAATCGAAAGCTTTGAATTATAAGTTTTCTACTGAGTCTTCATTGACTCTGTTAGATGAAACTTTCAAGGATTTTTTAAATTATCGTGTAAAAGAGTATTATGCTTTTGTTTACACATACGACATAAGATACAGGCCGTTTAAGAAAGAACTACCCTTCATTAAAGTGACATGATAGCAGAACAGTGAAATAGAAAGGTGAAACAAGTTTTATATTATACCAGCGCGTTGGAAATTTTTATAAAACACTTTTCAAAAATAGATCATAAATTCAGATGCCTAAGTCAAATATTTTTAAATTAATGTATGAAAGTGCTTCTTGAACAAAAGTCAAATCTCATTACCAAGAATTCGATAAGGCCACCTTTTACAGCAGAAATATGACCATTCGATTGTATAATGTTACAGTAGTAAAAGAAAGGTAGCTGTATCGAACCTATGGATTCGATGTGGGCAATTAGATTTGACCTCTTTTCATTAAGCACGCATTCTTACATCAATAAAAAATGATTACATATCTCTTTGATATCTAATTTTTCAATTTTTGAACAGCGGTGTACAAAAAATTCCAGAGCGCTTATGCTACATTCAACTTGTGTCACCTTTCTATTTCACACTGATCTGCTACTATGTGGTTCCAAATTCGATGAGTTCTTTCTCCAACACCCTGAGTAGTAAACTTTTAGCATTATGGTATTTTAAAATATACAAATCATAAGTTACTCACGCATAAAACGTTTTATAGATTTGACATCCTGCAGTTTAAATTTTTTACATTTATGTTGACCCATTTACACTTAAATTAGTTTTGCTTTTAAATTAATAACGTTGTTTCAGTAACTTCATTGGTTTCGAAATGCATTCCTTATTTGTTTCATTGCATACTTCTAACGATGAACATCTTTCATTTGAGGCATTTATAACTGAATAAATTCTTCAAGTGGATTGTCTTAGCACAAGTGTTTCGTGACTAAATTTGACGAGTTTACAAATAAAATTTACGCAAAAGTGAAAAAATAAGTCATGGGTCTCTTGAAAGTGCATCATGATGCAGATATTTTAAACCCTTATTACTTCATCAGAGGTATCTGTCAACTGTCGTAAATTTAACCCATTTATTTTACTAATATTTAGCTTTTCATTAGACGCCTCGGCGTAGAATCAAAGAGGCTTTTGATGTATCCTTGGAGGTATAGCAGTCCATGTGGCTTCTACATATTGCCAAAGTTGATCTGGTGTATATATTGCATATTGTTGGGTTTTCGCTTGTTTTCAGTTTTTTTGCTATGAAAATTTTAGACACAGGGTCTGCCATATTAACGTCCCGTATTTGGAAAGGGTGCGTGTTAGTTGTGAGGATACGGTTGTGGAAGTTGTATCGACAGGAGTATCTTGGCCATTTACAGTAGTAGCAATGGCATGGCGTTATAAACATCATGTGGTGTTGTTTAAACCACTCGGGTATCCGAACCCGAGTAGAAATTGCTTCCCAGATTAAGGAAAACGCTAATGAGGATGTCCAATCTGGCTCAAACATCGCATGATACATGGGAGAAACAACTGTCAACATTTTAATATTTTTGATCCAAACTAGAAGCCCAACAACTCCTGGTTCAGTATCCACAGAGGTATTGATTCACTTGGAGGACTTGATGAGCACGGCATATTAAACGTATCACGGGGGGGGGGGGGGTCACTATCGAACCTGGGACCCTCTTCCCCCCTCTGTTAAGAGTCAGACGCCTACCGATCATGCCACCACGACCATTCATGTGTAGTGGAAGAGCATAATGGTGTTTCTTTTTTAATTGCTAGTCAGCAAGAATTTTAGGTTCGACTCCAATTTAGCCGATACGATCCTGTTCCAGTGTTTTAGATATAAAAAATATGCTTGGGTAACAGACTTTTGAGTCACAAGTACTGCACTGAAGAGAAAAAGAAAGCCTGGCTGGCCTTAGTCCGTTACAACGCTGGGAAATTGTGCACTCGTGATAGCTTCAGTCTAAGAATCTCTAGTGTTTAGAACTATAACATACAACTGGTAAGTAGTTTTCTTATACCAATGGGAGAAAAATCCAGAACGGTGAACTCTACGAAGTGAACATTTATACGAATATTTTTTGAGAAATACGAGACTAATTGTTCTGTAACTTCTGTCACACAAAGGGTATGTCTAGCACTCCGGCTGTCCTCTTCCTATAAAAAGGAAATCATCCATTGCATTTAGAAGACCAGCAATAAGAAAACGAGGTTTTTTACCATCCCTCTTCATAAAAAAGTAGGAATAAGTTATAACTATCCGAAATAAAATTAAAAGGAATGATTTTTTTTTTCATGATATCGCTTATATTCACGAAAATCTAAGCATTTCTTTTAAAAATAAAAATTTCGCTCTTTGGTTTTTGGCTCAAAACACGCAATTTCCCATAAAACCTTAAATGTCGGAGAATGAGAATATGAAACCTATTACATCCAGTCACTCAAAAATGAGAAATTATTTAGGATCTCCTAGACAGGACAAGGAAAAATCTGCAGATGCAAGAACGCAGATCAGGTGTCACCCCCGCTCATGATAAACACATGATTAGCAATCCATAAAAAGGAATACTAAAAGAAATTACAGTGATTCAAGCTCACCTTTTCATTGAGGAATGTTCCTAAAAGAGGTAGATTAATTCTAGGTGAGTTGATCAGTCCTCGTACAGAATCTTGTCCTGCAGTCGGTCCAGATGGGTCAGTTATCGAAATGAAGTCCAGCATAGATGTTTCTTCTGTTGTACGCACATCTTCAATAACAGGGAATGCTAATCACAAAAATCCACCTCTTTCAAATCTTATACTCGAGAATGGGTGTGCATCTTCGAAAGTCTGTTATTCAAAAAAAAAAAAAAAAAAAAAACTTGTAATAACAATTCCTACCTAATAACTACAGCTGTTCAATCGGTTTGGTAGAAAAAAAAATTGCATTCTGATAAAATTTCTCATGTGGAATTTTATCCCAGGGATCCAAATGTGTTTGTTACTGTGTCTCCCAATCCTTCCGTGAATCTCTCGTATATAAAGATGCAAAGTGACTGAGACTCGTCGACAAAAGAGACAAAATATCAATTTTCTGAAAATGGTCTTCACCTGAAAGCTGATCCAACCAAAACACAATCTTTTAGTGGCAGTACAGGAACTATTTTTATCAAAAAGGATTCAAAATTCAAAAAAATTCATTCACTTAATGTTTTAGTCGAAGGGCATATTTAAAGTTGTGAACTCCTGTCAAAGTCTCTGAATATGCCATTTGATCATACGTTCCCGTTCACCATTCCAAAAGTACTTCACTTCACAGAATTAGTTGATGTGTTCATAAGAGAAGTCAAGGGACCCAATTTTGCAAGAACACATCTCATCTAAAACTGACTTGGCACCTTACCTTGAATTATGCGCCTAACTTCATCGGACCTTGGGAAGAGAACTTATACACGGAGAGATTGAACAACGGCGCGCCAATCTCCGCCATGTTTAGACCAAGTGTTGTCAGCTTGAAATGATGCGCTGCGTGAATTTTTAGCTTTCCCACGGAGTATAGGACATGAAATCTTTAAACAACAGACTGATATTTTTTCTCCTCGTATTTTCATTAAACGGAGTGAGCGCCAAGTCTGGCAATCCGGCGCGAATTTTTTTCTCAAAAACTTGTTCATAAAGATAGAAAACAGATATTTGTGATCTGCATATTGCATTTCATAATATAACTACCTTCCATTTTTTCCATATAATATACAGTGATATTTGGGGTAGCAGGTGCATTACGGTCTACAGAAAGAGAGCATCTTTGGACGTAAGATGGCCGCCGTTCCAAAGTTGTCCAATCTCTCCGTATTTAGGATCTACAATCTTGGGAAGACTTCCTCAAGTAAGCAGTGCGTCACCTATTAAAATCTCTCGAGGAGCAGGCCTAAATTCAAGCACACTTTCATTTCAACTGCCCAACTTACCGTGACTTATTTAAAGCCCACCTTGATCATCTTTTGATCATTCTGCATTTACTGATCATTCAGAATCAATCTCCTCTAACCATACTCTTAGTTTTCCTTTCAGAAGGAGGCTATTTATTGCAGCTAACGGAGCAGCTCTGGAGAAGGTGAACCACCAACCTGCAGTTCCTCTAACTCTGCACATGGTATACCAGAGCAAAACGTCAACTCCAACTAGGATAAATGATCCAGGCGAAAGACAGAACTTCTCTCGAAGGATGGATTCTTGAAAGAATCTTCAGCAATGGTCCAAGAGTGGTCTTCGTCCCACCGCTGTCACGAGAGAAATGGACATAATCTCTTTAGTGGATGCCAAACGCTGCCCCCGGAAGATGTCAATAAGTTGGATCGTTGATGCTGAAGTCAACTAGCTCGTAAGTGAAACTATAAACTTTTGTCATCTGTTTTCTTATGCCTGTGTAACATGATCAAGCCGCTTGGTTTTCAGGTTAAAGCAAATCATTTAGCCCCTAAATTCATAATTAAAACTCGAAAGAAGTTAAAATAGTGTAATCATTTTCTTAGTCAATTCTGCAAGTCAGACGATTCCATTCCAGGCAGTTACAGAATGTTTTAAACGAAAAAAAGAATTCAGGTAAACGCAAATCTTGGTTCAATCTTATTTAAATCGCTTTCTTAGTTCTGAATGATTCTCTATTTCGAATCTTACATAAATACAATACAACCGGTGTTTGTAAAGTCTACCATTACATTTCCGATACATCTCATTCTGTAACTTTGCGATGCACTGGTGTGTAAAAATTAAGGACGATAAGGTTTTCTCTATATAACGTTGAAGCAAAATGGACCCACCAAAGACAAAAGAATGTGGGTGTTGTAAGCAACACTTTCCAGAAAAGGAATCAAAATATAAAAAAAACTTAAAAAAACGAAAAAGTGGCATAGAGCGCAGGGCTGCGAAATTTCTAAACAGTCATAGGATAATGTGTCCAGCAAGAAACATCCAATCTTTTGCAGCTGACACAGGGTTAAGAATTACAGGGACAACAGGAAATTGAGCAGGAAAAAATATTTCTGAAGCAATTTAAGTGAATTTTATGCTTAAAATGTGGTTTCCATACCAGAGATTGGGAAACGTGGAACATTTGAGAATACAAAATATGCATGTTATAAATAAAATACTAAATAAAAAAAATACTGTAAAACCTAAACAAAAGATTATGGACAACGATAATTTCGCCATGAAGTATGCTATTCATTAACTACTTCCCTATTAATCACCTCTATCAGTTCAGACGTAATGGAATTTGAATAATGTTGGTTAACATTTTTATACAGACTTTTTCGAATGAGAAAAGAAGTTATTGCTGGCTTCTATATTAAGTACTATTTTCTATACTTTGTGTGCCAGAATGCGTCTCAGCTTCCTTTGAATGTAATTCGTGCCATGTGGCAGGCTAGTCAAGTAATTCAATGGAATTATCATCAAACCATTATTTCAAAACTTAAAACATCTGAGGAGGCAGTATCCGGCTATAACAATTAGTCTTCACTCATTACTAACGGTTTTGCGGAAAAAATACTATCGCCCACTACATTGATTTAACTCTCAGAATTCATTCTGTTCAACGAAAAATCTTTTTGAGTGTAATTTCCATCAGCTGAGAAACCTCCCCAAAAGAATACTGAGCTACCTTCAAATGTACACTTAAGGTACATTTATTTATCTCCTCATATATCGTACCAGAAGTAATGAAAACTATGTAGTCTACATTAAACTTATTCCCTTTTATTTGAAAAACTATACATCGTACAACTTTCACCTTCAGTAATACATTTTCAGCGAAGTCTACAGTTGATTTCTTGTGAAATTTTGCAAAGTGTGGTGGTGACATTAAATTTCCTTAACGATCCTTATTTTTATTTTTGCAAAACACATTTGAAAGTTAGATCCCTGCATCGTAGCAATAATTATCGTATCGCCGATGATTTTTTTGGAGCAACCCCTTCTTATCATTCATTCAAAATGTACAGAAACAGGAAATGTATTTCCTGTACGTCTTCGTCGTCGGGGACGAAGACAAAACCCAGGAAAAGAAACTTTTCCGGGGTTTTTATTAATGTTATAAATGAGTTTTCTATCTATTCAGATTTGTTGCAGCTTGAAGTAGAACAAGACATAAAATTTTAAAAGCAATCATTTTCCCTTTATTAAAATCGGAAAGTACCTTATCTAGAATGACATACTAAATCGCTTTTTAAGCATGCATATCATGCAGTGCCCTGCACAGAACAAAAAATATTCACAATTTGCGCTATAGACTATTTACACTCCTGTTTGAAAATTGCAACACCACGAAGGAGTATATTTTCACTCCGGAATTGAAAAGTTGAAAATTGAATTTTCAACTTTTCAAAATGAAAATAAGCAAAAAATAGTAAAATTAAAAATTACTCATACTTAAATTCTGATACTATTTCCTTCTCCCCCACCTCCTCCTCGTATGTTAAAATACTATCTAGCTTTGATAATGCAAGGGTGTTTGTGATAATATAATTTATATATAAATAAGAAACATTTAATGCTTTTTGCACAAAAGATTGTTTTTCCACAAAATTATCTCTCTCAATTAGGGGAACCGTTAGAGGTGAGAGTATGTGCATTTACCTTTGTTCTTAAGGATTTAGTAGTCTCAGGGAATGTTTGTTTGCTTTAGTGGAACAACTATAGGCACTTAGGTGTTTTTACATGCAGAAACCAAAGTTTTAGACAACAAAAATTGTATTTGACAATTTTATCACATACAGACCTTAAACACAATGTTAGTTCTTATTACTTCGAATTTATTTTATTATTAATATTTACATAACACTAAGCAAAACTTAAAAAAAAGTTTTGAAAAGTTTTTTATTAGTATATATTCGCGTAACAGTAAATTAAACCCCACTTTTAAATAATTTTCAGCAAACACTTTTATTAAAGTAAACTTTTAGTTAAATTTAAAATTACACGTTCATCTTTTTTTAATAAACAGGGAATTATATACTCAGTGGCATCGCTACCAGGAAGAAGAGGGCGCGGTCCGCCCGGGTGTCACTCACGGGAGGGATGACACCTGAAGTAGAATAGCAAGTTTTTGAACAATATAGATACTTCAATTCAGAGATTTTCCCTTAACATTTTAAATTTTATTTGCTGTATCAAACGCAGTTGAATCCCCACGACGAATTTCTTATACCCCCATTTCATCAAACATTAAAAAAGCACATCTAAATTGCACGTTTAAGACCGAACTTGAAATTTTTCCGGGGGAGAAACCCCCTCCCTTTCCCCTCCATCATCGAGTGATTATTAAACTCGGCACTAGACTTGTCAGTACTTAGAGCTTGTAGTGACTTCCTCTTTAACAAAAAAAAAAAAAAAATCTTTCTCTGTGCTTGAAATAGTTGAGAAGCTATTAATTCCACATGCCCGCGAACTTTTTTGACCTCGCGATGGCCCTACGCTTAGGCCATATAGGCGCCTAGGGCTTTGGTAGGAAATCGTATGTATGTTTGACCAATTATTTCTTTTTTTTTACTTTTTTTATATCTCTGTGTTTTTTAAAGTCTGTTTTTAATTTAAATTTTTTAGCTTTTGAAAATCTTCCCTTTTTGAACCGCATGGATGCAGAAGTATCTGCCTGCCAAATGTTTTAAAATGGGAAATAGCTTCAAAACTGAAACAGAATATTTCTAATTATTCCTTTCAGACACCTTTTATACAAATGAGAGAAAAAAATCATTTTTTAGAGCTATAAAGTAGATTTAATTATCATTAAGACGAAAACGAAATAGTCTAGTTCAAATATTATTTTAAATAGGAAAGTATGCTTTTAGGAAGTGTGTAGTTGGTTATATCATTCTTCCTTTCTCCTATCTGATCGTTAAGGCTAGTCATCTCTTGACCAGTTAAAAACATAGTGTGTCCCTGCAGGCAAGTAGCTAATATTTATTTTCAAAGAAAAGAATGAGACCTCAAGAAGCATCCATTTCTTACAAATGTTTAAAATATGGCATTCCGATTAGGAATATATCCTCTACAGTGTTACATCGACAATTGAGCAACAGTTTTTTTAATTTGATACAAATTAATATTTTTGATGTAAGAAACCATTATTTTGTACAGAAATACAAAATTTATCCTACTGATGATTTTTCATAAATCATATAATTTATCTTTAGAAAAAACAACCAGCGGATAGATTGTTCCGTGCACATTTCAGATCAAAGCATCCACTCATAATTGTTCGAGTGGTTGGGTGGTGCAAGCATTTTAATATAGCGGTACAACCATCTCCAGAGTTTTTTTATTTAAAATGTTATTTATTACTTCATAAGTGGCCTTATTTTATTATAGCGTGTAAGTATTTTCTAATTCTTTAACTATAATTATTTTTGGAAAGTTAAAATGCTTCCAAAACTGTATCTAAATTGTTTTTAACCCCGGCAAGATGCAGAGAAGTGTGCAGTTCAATTCAGCATCTTTTATTAAGCGGTGTATTGATTATCTTTGACACCTGGTGTTGTGGAGCGATCTACTGTAAATTACCAGTTATCTCTACTTCTGCTCTTTGGAATTATGTGGGCTCATAGGTATATTGATTATATTTTGAAGCTAGTCAAGCGACTTGTGCTGTCAACTTGCACATGTCAGCAAGAGAGCTCGAACACATTGAGCTCCATTCTCGACTCTTTGAAAGAGCAAAATGTCTATTGATTGTTTGTTGTGCAACTAGATCAATTAACAAAGCTTGTGTAGGACATGTAAAAGCTAAATTAAACACTTAGAAATGTTATCGATCTAAATGATTTGTAGATGCATTTGTGGAAAAAATTCTACTGTGAGAAAACTTCTGTAACTCTATATCCACAAACAGCATTTTTTACTTCTGCAATGATTGGCTGCACATCTTACTGAAACAGACCTTTCTGTTGCTGTCAAACTAAATCAGTTATGTTTTAAGGTTTGTAATCATGTTTTGAAGAGAGTTATGCCAATTCCCGTTTTCGGAGTCAAAACCAGTTGTTTTTTTAGCATTGACAAATTGTTATTTATCCTTATTTGGCCGTTTTGGATATTCCTTTGTGTTTTCAGATTACCATGACTATGAGAATAAGTCGAACTCGATGGTTTTAATATTTACGAGGTGTGGCTATTAAATAACGAGACTATTGCTGTAAAATGCTTTATTTCATATGTATACATATTTAGTTATTATCACCTTCAGTATACACTCCTCTTTTATCCTTACAATGCTCCATGTGAATCTTCCATTGTTTGAAACAGAGCTGAAAGTCTTGCTCTATAACGCGTGCCGCTTTTTCTTTCTCAGCTTCAATGGTCTGAAATCTAGTTCCTTTTAATGTAGTTTTAAATTCGGGGAGTAGATGAGTCACATGGTGCCAAGTCAGGCTAATAAGGCGGATAGTGTAAAACACAGATTTTGTATTTGGCTAGAAATGTCTTGACAGACAACGCGGAATGTGCCTGCTCATTGTCTTGATGAAGAACCCACGACGTGTTCGTCCACAATTCGGGTAATTTTTTCATTACTATTTCACGGAATTGAGCAAGCACTTCACGGTAGTAATGTTGATTAATTCAGTATTAGGATTCAATATTTTCATCTTTTGGACGTGGATGGGCGACTCAGGCGGTCATCTGTAACGTCTTCTCTGCCATCTTGGGAAACGCTTGAACCACTCAAAAACTCGCACACCGTGATAAACATTCATGGCAACTTCTTTTAATAAGCGAAAAGGTTCAGTTGCGGTTTTACAAAGTTTCATGTGAAATTTCACGATAATTCATTGCCTGTCTATTATAGTTATGTTTTCCGGCAAAACGAAACAAACACCTGTTACATAAACGATGGTTACGGCTAGACTAATTTCTCTACAAACATGGGAGAAGTTGCAATCGGAAGAGAAGGTTTTATGCTGCAAACTGTTGGTCGTTTGGATTTGACTTATGCATATTTCTTCTGTAGCAGCATTAGTCTCGTTATTTAATAGCCACACCTCGTATTTCGAGAGTAATTTTTGTCGTCATGGTTGCAAAATGTGTGCGGTTGAGTTGATTCAAGGGTAAATTCAAACAAATTCAGCCGTTGAAAAAAAGGGTTTAGTGTAGAATCATGTTTTTTGAGGAAAAACACTTATATTGCTGAACCTAAATCACAAAATATCATCTAAATTCAGAATTTCCAAGTTACTTATTTCCATCATTAAAGATAGAAAACAAGTAAAAATACCATAATGATAATCGCTGTTAATTTATGCTTTATGATTAGTGTACGTGTGGAAATCAGCCATGATAACAATGTTCTTATTACCGCATTCTAATTACCATTTTTTCATGAATATCCTTCGTGCGACTTATTTTTCAAAATCCGAAGCCATATGAGGCAGTGAGAAGCAAAGGGATGCAAGTTGACTATATTAAGTTTCAATGAAAGCCTACCTAGGATCTGATCTTTAAACGCGTTTTACTCGATTTTTTTTTCTAAATCATGCTGTACAGCAGAACCTACCAGGGCTACTAGTACAATCTCTTGCCCCAAGACAGAGGACAGGTTCACCTAACTTTTGTACTGGTTATCTCCATATTTTTAATTTTGCCGCTTGCATCCCTTTGCTTCTCACTACCTCATATGAAATGTGCGATTTTTTTTTATTTCCATTCCTTTTTCAGAAACGAGTAACTCAACGTTTAGGGTCATATCTCAATTCGTTATTGAGAAAAACATAATTTGAATTCTTGTATTCAAATGAATGTTAAGGGCTGGATATTTTTTATTCTATTTTCTTTTCTTAGTTTTTTTTTTTTTTTTTTGCAGTTTGCCTTAATTATTTACACTATTAATATACGATTCAATCAAGCAGAAAACTACTAAACTAGTTGTTGTTGCAAGATCCCGAACTTTCGTGAATGTACAATTTATGGGATTAAAAAGGAGAATAAAATCATTTTCCGTTAAAATACCTTAAAAATCAAGTTGCTGAAGCATACAGCATTGTGTGAGGAAAATTTACTTAACATTGGTCATTGTGAAAAAATGTTATTATGGCTTTGAAGTAGTCTGCTTGAAAATAACTACCTTAACTGAAAAAAAAAGGATTATTTGAAGTAATTGTGAAAACTTAGTTGCAACAATCTTATTTATATAACAATGTTCATTTCAAAGTTAAGCGAGCCTACACATTTTTCCATCTTGAATCCCTACTTAACAATTTTTAATTGGTAGATGTTTTTAAAATCCGTTTATTTTTGCTTTTAACGATATTTTTATGATGTATTATGCCTTATTTTATGCCTTTTTTCTTTAAATTCTTACGGGAAAGTAGGCAAAAAACAGATGCGTGTGTGTTATACAAATTCAGTTTTCGACGGACCCTTGCCAAATTTGGTAGAATTCCTTTGATTCTCGGGATTTTACCAGAAGTAACTTGAAACTTAATGTTTATGCCTATACCGTAAAATGTTGGAAAGTTAAACTGTAAAGAGGTCTAAATTTAAATTCGAGTGATAAAATTCTTTTTTTCACGTTGACGAGAAATTTTACACTATTTTATTTTCCTTTCATTTATGCCTGATTTTTAACATGCTACACATTTCATAACTTTATTTTTTGAGGTAAACCGTGCAAATCCGGGCAACGCAGCTAGTATTTTTTATGAAATTGATGTTGGAACATGTGAGATGATTGAGTACTTGCGCCGAACACGAAATTTGCCGAGTAACTAAATTCTTGAATGATATTATCTCTCATTCAAGTGCACTCGTTTTGATACAGTTACTGAAACATAGAATTTCTAAACACTTATGAATCATTTTTAACTTTACACGAAGTTTCTTGGGTAATTTGTTACGTATTATTCAACACATTTTTATCTTTCTTTGCATTACAATTAGTGATGTTTTTCAAAATTCATTTTCGTTTGCTTAAAATTGTTTTTGTCAATAGATTTTTTTTAAGTTCACTCACTGCTTGCTTAACTTCTGCAAGAGGTAAATATTGTGAGGTATTTCTGCTAAAGGGTATTCCGTTCCTTAGGCAATAATTTGACAGCCATATGAATAATTATATGAAGAGTTTCAAGTAATCCTAGTTTAAGAATAATGTGTAGTGCTTTTCTTTTTACAGCAATTTTTAGTCCTTAATTACTAATGAAAATTTAAGTTTTTTTAAAATTTATTTTATTTTGCATTAAATGTGGAACAAAGATTATTTTACAAGCAGGATTATTATTTTTTAATTGGTTCCAAAAATGTCCTTAGAACTGTTTTCTTTCGAATCTCTTTTGCTGTGTAAAGAGGCTTCCACAAATAAAAGAAGAAATATAAATACAGTTTCTATTTGTGAATACTTAGTTCATTCTTTGAGTAACTTTGCTTGAAATTAATTATTTTCTCTATTTTAAACTATACAAGCCTACACAAGTTTCTACTTGTCAGAAAATTTAGAGAAAAATGGCAGTGGCAGTTCTTATTGGGCTCAATCGTTCTTTTACTCAAGCAAATGGTTGTAGTTGCATCGAGCGAAAAGTCTCCTTACTTTGGCTTTAATTATACAAATACAAAAGTGACGACCAGCAACAGGCTCTGGGTCCAGCTAGACTGGTCCTAGTCAATTTACAATCCCCAGTGAAGATCAATGGCCCTCTTAAAACTGTCTACTCCTTTGCTCATTACCACCCTTTCCGGTAATTTTTCCTAATATCCATGTTAGCCTGAGATTTAAATAGCTTAAAACAATGACCCCTTGTCCTGTTTTCAGTGCTAAACTTTAGCCCCGTAACATCTTTCGTTTTAATAAATTTAAACAGCTGAATCATGTCCCCTCGGTCTCTTCTTTGCTCAAGACTGTACATTTTTAGCCTTCTAAGCCTGGAATCATAATCTAAGTGGGAAAGTCCACTTATTAGCCTTGTAGCCCGCCTTTGAACCCTTTCCAATACATTAATGTCTTTCTTAAGATAAGGAGACCAAAACTGAACAGCATACTCCAAATGGGGTCTTACCTAACTTCTATATAAGGGCAGAATTAATGAAAATGATAAAGCTTTTTCTGATAAGAAAAGCTGGAAAATCCACGTCAAAATACATTAGTTTGTAGATTTTGGTATGAGCCTTTAGTTACTTTGAGCATGCCTTTTGAATGTACATTTAGACTGTATTTAGATTGTAGATTGCCGTGCGTTCTTCAGCACTTCGTGTCAAGCAATTGCCAGATTCATTTGAATTTTGTTTGTAAGTCTATCGAGAATCTCACTTAGATGAGCTTTGCTAAATTCTTGCGGTAGTTGTGTGATACTTAATGGATAATTTAACATTTTTGTAACTAACATCTTCTACTGCAGGAATGCAGCAAATTTCGAAAATTTTGTTTCGATGGGTATTTCAACTGCCTCTTTAAAAATTAAAATATTCCATATGTATCGAATAAATTTTAACTTAAACTACATGAAGCTACATAACATCAAGCATTTTATTTGTTGTTATGCAACAAAAACAGATTTTGAAGGTATATTTTGCTCCTTGGTAGAAGGACATAAAAATCTCTTTAAAGGATTAGTTTTTAATTTTGAATAGGACAATTTTTTGATATCTATTTGATTAAATAAAATTATCATTCAACATACAGTGGAAAAAGTAAAATTACCTAAAACTACCTTTTGATTTTTCTAATGAAATTAAAAACAACTCATAATGTTCAGATTTTTAGATAAATTTTTAATAAAAATAGCGTTATAGGTGTCAAGTCCTCGTCTACTTTATACCGAGAAAGATCGTTTGGAAGAACCTATCATGAATTTCAAGTCGATAAAAGTAGATTAAAAATTGTCAAATAATTGTCACAGTTTTTCAGTTAACACAAACATAAGTACTTAAAAATTCATAACATTTGAGTCGGTTTTCTCAGAAGTAGTATTAAGCTTTAGATTGAACAAAACGTATCTAATCTAATGTTTTTTGTTTTGCTCACGAACTTCCACTTTCCAGCGCAATGGTCTAGATTTTGCAAAAAAAAAAAAAAAAAAAAAAGTGTTAACCTTAACGTTATAATTAAATAATAAATCGAATTCTTTAATTACGGTATATTTTCCATACCGGAATGCCTTATTTAAATCGCATGAAAATTGCTAACAACTCAGTTTTAAAGGTATTTCAATGAAAACGTTTGTAATAATCATTTTGCAATCAATTCAGTTTCAGGTGCGGACGAATTCCAAAATTTGCAGCAACAAGCAATTTAAAAGTAGATTGTTAAAATGACTCCTCTGTAGAATGTGAATAAGAAAGTCAAAATAATATGTACCTGGGGACAATAAGTTTCGACGTAAAAAACCGGCAAGTGCTTCAAAATATGAATGCAAAGTTTGCCATTGAATGAATACTAGCAGAAGAATGATTATTTCAGTAAGTTGGAAATCAACAACGGTAGGAAAGTCCAAGTCGATAACTCTGCTTTTAATAGATTTTGCCATAAATGTACCAAATGCCCAACTGACTCGATAACATCCCAAGGCGGTTCAAACTACCTGAACAACGTGTTCCACACTTGCTTTATTATGGCAAATAATAATTTGTTACGCCACTAAATGATAGTGGGGGGCTCAAATGCCGCCTCCGGCGGGTGACAATTGATGATTTTAATGATTTTTCCTGGATGTCCTCAGGATATCCCCAGTGGAGGTCCGTCGCCATATGTTTTAGAGGGGTGAGAATGACCGAAATGCCATTCCATGGCTCTCCCGTACCTAGCGATACCATTTTTAATCCGGTATACAGTACGAAAGATATTACGGAAGTAACACACAAGACGTGAACAGGTTCTAAATGTTGTTATTAATATCCTGATAAAGGAAGAAAGGACAATACGGGCAGCCCCTCTAGCTTCAATATGTCATTACCTGTGATCCCACAGTTTCCTTATATGACTCCATTCTCAAAAGACTTAGTTGTTTTCAGTAAGAATATATTTCAACAGCTTACCTTCGCTGTACAGGTTTTTCTTGCATACGTATCACGTCCGCGTTCACCAAAAACATGCATCGTAACTACATGTGCTATTTTCAGAAAATTTGCCATTCAGTCCACATTTTAAAAAAGTTCGTAAAAACGTATTTTATTTTACTTAAAATATTAAAAGCAATTAAAACTTTTGTAAATAATACTAAAGAAATTAAAGTTAATTATATGATTTCAAGATTCAAGAGATACCGTTCAAAACAAAGCTAAACGAACTAAGTTCAAGAACTCAGAAGAAACAAAACAGGGAGACAAATTAAAGACATGCAATATATATCAGTTTCCCAACTGCGCCATTTACAGTTAAAGTTACAAAGCTTGAACATCCTCCCCCCCCCCGATGAATGTCATTCTTTATATTCCAAACTGAAACCTAAAATTTCAATAGTTTAAAGAAATAATTCCTTTAACAGCTAACTTAAAATTAAGAAAATTAAACATTCATATCAAAATAATCACAATTAAATCAATATTTCAAAGCAATCAACTAGATTAGCCTGTAAAATTAATAATAAATCCGTACACAATAATCCAAAGTTTTTTTTTTTCAAGTTACAATATCATCAATAGGTAATTTGCACAATTTTGTAATTGGACGTTCAATTCACCATTTAATGTATTTACTGAAACAACACGAGCTTTCGCATCTGCTAAAGGAAAAAGTTTAATGATGCGACTGAATTTCCAAGTCAAAGGTGGCTGATTATCCTCCTTTATCAACACTAAGTCATGAATATGAAGATTCTCACAGGGATTTCTCCACTTTCCCCGTTGATGTAACTGACATAAATACTTGACCAACATTTCCAAAATCCCTGTAATATTTGCTGCGTTAGTAACCATTGCAGAGGGGTTACTTTTTTCGAAGTTCAGTCCTGTTCTGGTACTGCTGTCAAAGGAGTCCTAATAAGAAAATGCCCCGGTGTGAGGGTGCCCAACTCATTAGGATCATTAGAATTGGGGCAATCGGTCTTGAATTTAAACACCCTTCAACTTGAGTGATCAGCGTGAGGAATTCCTCATAGGTGAGGATTTGACAGCCGATCATCCAGCGTAAGTGATATATCATGGACTTAACGGCCGCTTCCCAAAGACCTCCATGATGTGGTGCTGATGGGGGGTTGAAATTTCACTTTGTATATTCCGCCAAAGTCCAATTACGGAATTCAGGACTTGAATTTAGAATAGAAATTTCTTTCTTCAAAATTCTATCAGCGCCAACAAAATTGGTACGGCAGTCCGTACTTATTTCTTCGGGTTTTCCCCTTCTTGCTGTAAATCTTTTCAAAGCTGCAATAAAAGATTCGCTAGACAGATCTCCCACTAATTCCAAGTGTACAGCTTTAGTAGCGAAGCAAATAAAAATGCAAACATAACATTTAGTTGGTCTAACTCCTCTTCCTTTCTTTATTTTTACAAGGAATGGTCTAGTGAAATCAGCTCCAGTTCTTGAAAAAATTCTACTTGGAATAACTCTGTTGGTAGGTAGATCACCCATTAGTTGCAATTGCGTCTTTGCCTGAATCGACAACATTTCACACATTTCCAAACGCATTTTTTTAATTTCAATTCTAGCATTGATGATCCAAAATTGTCTTAATACGAATAACAGCAATTGGATTCCGCCATGAAGATGTTTTTCGTGATAATACTTGATTATCAAATTAGTGATAAAATTTCCTTTCGGTAGAAGAATGGGATATTTTTGCGATTCAGCTATTTTTGCATTTCTTAATCTTTCCCCGACTTGTAGTATTCCACTTTTATCTATGAATGGATTAAGTGAACTAATTTTACAATTAGAAGTAGTCGGTTTTTCTTGTTTCAAGCATTTTATTTCTTCAGAAAATGCTTCTTCCTGAATAATTCTTATAATTACTTCCGATGCCTTTTTCAATTATTCACACGTCAAATAATCACCCTTTAAGACAAACTGATTTCATTTTCAAGTTAGTAAAAAACCGTAGGCACCATGCGGTCACTCGCAAAAGCTTCGATCATGAAGAAAATTTGGTCAAGAGGTTAAATTTTTCTTGTCCAGAATGAACTAGATTTATTGCTGTAGAATTTCTGACAATCTTTCGTTCAGCTTCTATATCAATTTCTCTTTCTTTGAGTTGAAGTTTGGGTCATAATTCTTCCGTTTTCTGATAACCAAGCAGGACCATGTAACCATTTTCTGCTACCAATCAACTCTTCAGCTTTGCAGCCCCTGGAAATAAAATCAGCTGCATTGCTCTTGCTATCACAAAATCTCCAAGCTTGAGGACTTGTTAAATCTTGAATTTAAACAGTTCTATTGGAAACAAACGGCTTCCACTTTGAAGCAGATCCTTTAATCCAGCACAAAGTAATAGTACTGTCAGTCCAAAAGAAAATAGTGTGAACACTAAATAAATTCTCAAGATATTTTCCTAGGCGTGCTGCAATTACAGCACCCATCAATTCAAGTCTTGGAAGAGTTATTTTTTTCAGAGGCGTTACTCTCGATTTTGACATAATAAAACTTGTTTCAATCACATTATTTTTAGAAATAAATCTAAAATAGGCTATGCCCCGTACGCCTTTGAGGTAGCATCAAAAAATATGCAACTGTAGTGTTTCTTCCACTACTTCGGAAGAATGTGTAAAATAATATCTTGGAATTGAAAAATGTCTTAATACATTGAGCTCAGAACACCATTCAGACCACTTCTTCCTAATGTCTACATTGAACCTTTCGTCCCAATCAAGTCCCATTTCCCACAGTTCTTGTACAATACACTTAATTCGAATTAGGAAAGGAGAAATAAATCCAGCAGGATCAAAGCATTTAGCCGCTGTCTGTAACTCAACTTTTACTATATTTTAAGAGTTTTTGTAACATGTCTAACAGAGGCATTAGCTCCAGTCCTAAAACATCATTATCAGTGTTCCAATTTATACCTAATACTTGAAAAGACTTTTTTGTATTTGGCTTCGTACTTACGCAAAAGTCAGATTTATGCCATTCATTTTTTAATTCAACTGAATTAGTCTGAAATTTTCTAAGATTCATACCCGTTTTTTTTCAAGATCATAACAGCTTCAGTGAATAATTTAACAGCAGATTCAACAGTTTCAGAACCAAAAAATAAATCGTCCGCGTAAAGTGAAGTGTTAAGCATGTTGTATGTTTCAAAATTACTTTTTTCATATTTTCTTATGTGATACAATAAAGGGGCTACTCGTTACACCAAAGGGGACACGAGTCATTCGATAAGATTTGGTTTCTTTGCTACTGTCGTAATTTTTAAAATATGAGAATCTTAAGTAATCCATATCTTCTTCTGCAATTTTAATTTGGAGAAAAGCTTTCTCGATATCAGAGGAAAATCCTATTTTATTTTCTCGAAATTTTAATATGACATCTAAAATGTTTGGATTTAAATTCGGTTCTGAATCAAGAAATTCATTAAGAGAGTTACAATTAGTTGATTTTGATGAGGCATCATAAACAATCCTAACCTTTGTCGTTGATTTTTCTTTTCTTACTACAGGTCTGTGCGGTATATAACTTTTCGTATCACGCGTTTCACTTCTACATGATTACAATGCTAATATGCTAGAACAGTTAAGAGACGGTGTAATTGAATTTTCCAGCAACTATTCGTTTTTATATAATTTAGGTTTTAAATTTTCGAAACTGTACCCTGCAATCTTAAAGTTATTGCTTAACGGAAGTTCATGGAGTTTCCACAAAAGTTTCGTTTCATACCTCCCATCGACAAATTTTAGGTTATCTTCGAAATCTTTCAGAATAGCCAAATCTGAATTAATTGCCTCGTTAGCTATTATACCTAGCGATTCCAAACTCCAAAATTTCTTTATTTCATTGTTTAATTCTGCATCAGCTGTGCTCATAAAATGCACTCCCACTGTTGAGTTAAAGTTTTCCGATTCCAGTGGGCCCTGAACAGTTTGTCCGAATATAGTTTCACTAATAAACAACCCACCCGATAACTGTTCAACTTCACCCCTCATAGTTTGCCAAGCATAATCAGAGCCTAACAGGATTCCTATTTCATCTTTCCTTTTAGGATCACACAATTTAGACCCTTGTGAGCAAAGAAGTCTGTGAAGGTCGCGAGGAGTTTGTTTCAATTTTGCGCAAGTGATAACATCTGTAACTAGAGCTTCAATTTTCAGGGAACTAGAATTAAATATGCTGCGTAACTCCACTGACACAACATCATAAATAATTTCTTGGGGTTTAGGCTGACTAAAAGAATAGATCATTAGTTTTTCTTTCCTAATGGGTTTTAATTTTAAAGAGTTTACAAGTTTTCTCGTTAAAAATATCCTTTCACTTCCAGGGTCAATAAAACAATTTGCTAATTCTTTACCGCTATTTGCTGGTATAGCAACAATGCAAGTCTGAAAAAGTGTCGCTTTAAATTCCTTAGATGTTTCAGATTGCGTTAGACACTAGAGTATTTGTATTAGAATTATTACTATAAGTTTGGCTTAATTTGCAAAACATTTTGTTATGACTAAATTCATTACAAAAGTTACATTTATCAATTTTACTTTTGCATTCAGCAGAAAGATGGTTTCTACGAAAACATTTGTAACAACGACCTTCTTTCTTAAGTACTTGTCTTTTAACATTATCTGCTACGACGTCACAATTATTATTAGAAAAATGATTATTATAAGATTTACAAAATATACAAAACAATTTGTCTGCTAGTACATTTTGGGATGCATTTAAAGTCTTTGTTGAAATGTTTCCCTTCCCATATCGTGGGTTTTGTTTTTGACCATTATTAGGTTTAGTCCTAGGGTCATTGCATACTTTACTGGAACTACAAGAGTTATAAACAGCCGACATTAATTCACGACACTTATTTTCATTTCTCAAAAAAATAAGCAATTCAGAAACGTCCTTACCGCTTTCGGGTTTACACTTACGATGAAAATCTAACATCATATCTTGAAGTAGTAATTCCATAAGAATTGGATTCAATAAATGACCGTATGAACCAGATGTAACTCCAAGATTTTGCAAACTTCAAATGCTAACTTCGCACTGTTCGTGCAATTCCCGTAGACCGCTTAAATTTGAAGAATTTTTAACGGGTTGAAGATTCAATAGGTTATTCATGTGAGTGTTTATAATACGATCGAATTCACCGAAACGCTGCTTCAAAAGCTCGACACGACTCGTAATTTTCTTCAGAAAGTTGAAATCCTTTCACAACATTGTAAGCTTGTCCAGTTAACAGTGATTTCAAGTAGGAACATTTTTCAATTTTACTTAGCGATTTATTTTGATGAATTGATGCCTGAAAACTGTTCAAGAATTCTAACCATGAACTAGGATCACCAGAAAATTTATCAATTTGTAATTTAGGCAATTTCATGTTAGAAGCACCTGTTTTAAAAACAATCTAGTTCAACAAAGCATTTTCGTTGCAACTATTGTCCTTATTTAACTTCTTAATCCGCTGTTTAATTTTAAACTTTGCGGGCAAAATTTGCTCGGAATATTTTTCTCAAGTTCAAGTTCGTTTTCAGAGCCTTCGGCTTCAGTCCATTGCTTTTTAATTTCCGATTTTAATGTTTTCAACAAGTCTTCTTTTTCAAGAAAATGTTCATTAAGTTCCAAAAGTTCTTCCACATCAGTTTCTTCAATATCACTAGTTAAAGCAGTCTGTAATTTTGTAAGTAATTTAGTGCAACTTGCACGCACGTATTATCGCTTAGCTTTCAATTCGTCAACTGATTCCATTCTCAAAAGACTTAGTTGTTTTCAGTAAGAATATATTTCAACAGCTTACCTTCGCTGTACAGGTTTTTCTTGCATACATTTCACGTCCGCGTTCACAAAAAACATGTATCGTAACTACATGTGCTATTTTCAGAAAATTTGCAATTCAGTCCACAATTCAAAAAGTTCATAAAAACGTACTTTATTTTACTTAAAATATTAAAAGCAACTAAAATTTTCATAAATAATTCTATAGAAATTGAAGTTAATTACACGATTTGAAGATTCAAGAGATAACTTTCAAAACAAAGCTAAATGAACTAAGTTCAAGAACTCAGAAGAAACAAAACAGGGAGACTAATTATAGACATGAAATATATATCAGTTTCCCAACTGCGCCATTTACAGTTAAAGTTACAAAGCTTGAACATACTGTGTTGCTAATATTCGTATGAGCCTAGAAAATAACCTAGTCCCAAGTGTAAAAATTGGTATGGTACTTTAAAATATAGAAAACCAAAACATGTTAATATCAGTAACAACAAATATTCATTTCCGAAAACGGTTGAGGCAACCTTGGACAACCTTAGAAGATGATGCTCTATGGGAAATGGAATTACGTAAAATTTCGGCAGCAATACATTTTGCCGTAAATGTATAATGACAAGATACTCAAAAGCATGACTTTGCGTGTCGAGGAATATGTTATCGGATCACACACTGCCTCGAAAATAGCATAATCGGCAAGTCAATAGATTTGTTCGCAGCAGGAGCGAAGTAAGGATCACTGGATGTGCCAGTAAATCACTCTACTTAGGCAGACTCGAATATTCAATTTCTTCTACTCAAACCCTACTTACTTTTCGAATTTAATTGGTGTTTAATCTTTCTACAAGTTTACAGTATTTCTAAGAGATAGCCAAGTTTTATCAAATTAGACTTAAACTAGTATAAAAAAGTCACTCATACTGCTTTTTGTTTATGCAAAAAGAGACCTGGAAAATTTGGTTATTTGTCGCTCGGCCCGATTCCTACTAATTAACCAAAACGCTTTTAAAAAATAATTTGAGGATGAACAGTTCTTTGTTTTGCCCAAAAAGGAACAATACTACGCAAAAACTACCAGTCCTTATTCGGATACAGATCATTACTTGTTGCTTTTTTAAAAACTACTCATATAAAAGCAAATTTGAATTGTAAATCAAATAATTTAAAATGCACGCTCCAACAGTTGTTCATAATTGTAAAATGATCTTAAAAAACGAGCTGATGTGTGCATCACATGACTTCCTTTTACTCCAATTTAAAGCTTCGGAGTGAACAAAGAATCTTTTTAAATATTTTCACCTCAAGTTTGTTGCGAACCGAAGCAAAGAAAACGTTTTATACAGATAAATTTTCATAATATTGGCAGTTATATGTGATTCAATGGTTAACTCTCTAAATATGGCCAAATTGAAACCAGATTTTAAAAAAACTGCCAAGTTGGTGACAAAACTTGGCGACCAAAAGCTTGGAAATATATTGCCAAGTGTTTGCCAAATTATAGCACCCCTTGAGTTCACATTGAAATTAACAATGATTTTACCCCAAAAAGGTGTAAAAGACCCCCTTTGGAATATCCGAATAAAACTAGACCCCACTTGGAGTCTATGTACCAAATTTCAACTTTCTAGGACATACCGTTCTTGAGTTATGCAAGATAAATACGCACATACATACGGACGTCACGAAAAAGCTCCTTGTAATTAACTCGGGGATCGTCAAAATGGATTCTTCAGGTGTCTTTCGGTTCTTAGGCATGTATCCACGTGTGGTCGGGGTGAAAAAAAAATCAATATTCATTCGGGGGCGAGCGAAATGGAAATTAAGGCCAATTTTTAAGTGTAAATTTTTTCGCGAATACAATACTTCCTTTTTACTTCCTTTTACAAAAAGGAAGTATTGTATTCGCGAAAAAATGTTCACTCAAAAATCGGCCTTAATTTCTATTTTGTTCACCCCCGAATGAATGTCGAGTTTTGTTTTTCGACTCGATCACATGTGGATGTATGCCTAGGAACGTACAGACACCCGAAATATCCGTTTTGACGATCCCCGAGTTAATTACAACGAGTTTTCTCGTGACGCTGTATGTACGTATGTATGTGTGATTGTATCTCGCATAACTCAAAAACGGTATGTCCTAGAAAGTTTAAATTTGGTACGTGGACTCCTAGTGGGGTCTAGTTGTGCACTTCCCCTTTTGGTTGCATTCGGATGTTCCTAAGGGGGTCTTTCGCTCCTTTTTGGAGGGAAATCATTGTTAATTTCGATGTAAACTCAAGCGGTGTTATAATTTGGCAGACACTTGGCGATATATCGCCAGTCTTTTGGTCGCTAAGTTTTGTCACCAACTTGGCGACAAATTTGGCGATTTTTTTTTAAAAATCTGGTTTTGATTTAGCCAATGTTGGTGATATTTAGAAAGTAAACTATTGAACGGCATTAAAATTGCCAATAATGGGAAAATGACATTAAATTGGAGTAAAAGGAAGTCATGTGATGCACACATCAGCTCGTTTGTAAAAGGAAGTAATAAACCAGTGATTCGAAAAACATCTTTAGGTAGAAATGTTAGTGTAAGTGAAAATAAATTTGAGATGCATTACGCGAAACATTTTTGACCGCACATCGGAATTTTATCGTTTTAAACAAATGTGGCTTGCTTTTGCACACTAAAGAAAACTGCAAATTTACATGAATAATTTGATAATTTGTTTGTTGTATTGTATACATTTAATAACAATATCAAGTGGCACGTTTTGTAGACCAGCATAAAATGGTTTCACACATCGGAAGTATTAACTTGTATCTCTTTTTTCAAAATAAAAATTGAAAGTCTGGTTCCTGAGAATCGGAGTCTCGCTCGAAATTACTGCTTGCTTTCCCATTTTCTGCACGTTGCACATACTAATCAAGCATTGGCTTATTCTGGAAAAGTTCGCATGTTTTCCTATTGTTTATTATCGGAAGTAAAACACAAGTCGCTGTTTATTTCAAACACGTTATATTTTTTAGAATACATCATAAAGTTAACAAACCCACAAAGATTTATTTTACTTCTGATTTTTCCTCAGAAAAGTATGTATTGTCTTCGGTTAAGCAAATTAATAAGAAATGTTTAAGGAATGCAGTTGAATTCGTAGCATTGTTTATAAACTCTCTACACTGTTAAAAATTCTGGAAGATTTTCTGGTAATTGTTACTGTAATATTGCATCGCCGACGCATCGCTGATTTTTACGGTAATTTATACCGGAGAAATAAGCGATCCCAGCGCCAACTGGTTGCTGTGGCCTACCGAGGAAACCGTAAAATTTTACAGTAACATTTGATTTTTACGGTAATAGTTACTGGCAACATGGATGCCAGTAACAATTACCGTAAATTTTCCGGAAAATTTTTAACAGTGTAAGCTTTTTTATATGCAATTGAAAGGATGCATGCACTGCACAAATTTTTTGCACAAATTTAATGTCCAACTTCTTTATTTGAACAGTTTCGAGTTTAAGTTCCCTTAGTAAGTGTTAAAGGATCTTCCTTTCATTTTGACAATATGATACCTTTGTAATGGTTGTGGTGTAGGGTATTGTAGGCAAAGCATTGTAAATCCTAAAGTCGTGGGACTCTTCCAGGGAACACGTATGGTGCTGTCACTTGATCCGTCAGCTGCTAATGCGACAAAACTGGCCAACTAAACTCAATGTGGCAATTGTGTATGTGTTGTGCTAGTAAGTAGTGGCTATATTTGCTGCTTAAAAAACTAATTAATAAAATATAGCACTCTCGGTCATTCAACTTGCTTTGTGTGAGGGTTTTATACCACTTTATTTTACTTCATTTTTGTAATATATGGATATATTACAATTATAACGAAGTCAATGCTGACAACTGATTATTGTGTAGCAATATTTTCGACGACTCAAAAGGAGATATAAATACAAATATATAGTTTGATGACACTGGCAAAGCTTTGCTAAATTTAATATTAGAAACAAAGAAAAAAAACTATTTCCGCAGCAATTTTAATAGCCTGCATTCAATTTTTGATGACAATGAAAATATTGTCTTCTGTCTCGTACTTACTATTAAATGATAGGGTTTGTCATAGGAGAGGGACTAATGCATTGCGTGATTAGGAAATCCGTACTCTTTCTTGCAAGTTATTGAACTTCATAACAAATGAAATCTCCGTGGTTGGACAAATAATCTTATTCCAATGAGAACAGTAAAGATTGAGTCCTTCGAAAACTTGATACTAATTTTAAAAGTTTATCTTTGTTTTCTGTATTTGCAGATGTTTCTGTTTTGTAATAACTCATTTTACTAGTAACAATTTTTCCATATGAACCAGTAGTTAACAAATGAACTGCTTGTATTGTTTCTTTAAGTTAGATGAAAACTTTTTCTCAGTACTAAAGTTGAAATAACTGATTTACTATTAACAAGGCACATTTCATGTTTGAGACACTAAAAAATAATAAAAACTATATATTTGTATTTATATCTCCTTTTGAGTCGCCGAAAATTGCTACCCAATGATCAGTTGACTGCATTGACTTCGTTATAATTGTAATCCAATGACATTTTGCTTCCAACTATCATTAAATGTTTTTTGTTGGTTATAAAGAAAAGTTTTTTATTAACTTAATGCATTTCAAAATTCAAAAAATGCTTCTGAAAAAACTGCATCTTAAGAATTTTGTGTCAGATCTTGAGATTGTAAAATATATTTAGATTTCTTTAATCATTATTACAGCTTCGAATTCCACTTCATAAAATCAGAAATACTAAATTTATGTTGGATAGCTGTTCATTACTAAGTGTATATACGTTCTTGTGTGAAGAAAGTCATTCGGTTTTTATTTGTAAACGTTGTTTTAACGCTAAATTTTGTACTTTACCTTTTTCGATTGTCTTACGAATTCGTACTTAACATGTTATTTGAATGTATTATTGTATTACTTAGTTGCATTTCGTTATAAGTAGCATCATTTAATTACGATGTTTTGATGGTTTGTCCCAAATAAACAGCATTTTAGATTGATCTGTAAAGAGAAAGACTTTCTTTAAAATAGTCTGTCTGTTATAACATACTACAGTTTATATTCAGAAGTGTGTTCCTTAGAAATATTTCTAACGATATATATTTTTTAAAATTTTAATGTATCTGGGATGTCTAATGAGTTAGAAGTCAGCATGGCGTAAAATACTTTTATAATGTTCGTAAAACTTAACTTTAATAGAATGAATGATAATAACGATTATGCTTGATGATTATTTTGTCGGTCAACTTTTTAAGGCAGTTCACCATTAGTGTGATATATGCTTAAAGGGATCATTTCCCGAAAATACTTTTTTAAAAATTAAACAAAGTTTGTCCCAATTGTATTTTGTTTCGTTCGAAGCAATTACTTTTTAGTCTGGAAATAATTGTGATGCGTTTACTGTTCATCTGAGATTAACAAAGCATCCCTTATTTCGTATTTACTTAGTTAATTGTTACATCAGAAAGTATCTAAGATCACTGGAAAGTTTTATTTGAAGAACAATCTACAAAGGATTTTTTACTAAACATTCAACTTCAAAATTTCTTTTTAAGTACTTTTAGAATGAAACGTTATTTGTAAAATTGACAATTCTTTAGATTAATATGGTCGATGAAATTCAAAGTGTTTTCACGGTTAGGAAACATTTAAGCTGCTTCATGTTATGTGCAGGTAAATTTACGTCCTAAATTAGTCAATTGCTCTCTGTAACGAAAATATTTATAATTAACAGAGATTTTTCTTTCCAGTAGCATTAAATTATCTATTATTTTCCTCTGAAATTTCGAACTTTTATGAAATTTTAAACTTAATTTGTCCTTCAAACATTAAAAAAACAATCTTATCAAAACTGACCTTACAGCAAATGCAGCCTTTCTTCGATTGTTAAACTTACCTGTTAATGGTAACAGAAATTTTGCTGCTAAAAAGAAAATTCTTAAGGTTACACAGAATGTTTCCCTCAACTTACAATTTTATGACTGCTAAATGTTTTCCAACTTCGTTCACAGCCTTAGACAATAATTCATGTAACAAGTTTATTATATTCTGTTTGGATTATCGTGTACAGTATTTCGTGACTGAATTCAGGGTATAATTTGACGTTGAAAGCGAATGGAAATTTTTACGTCTTTGCAATTTATGAAAAATACACATTGTTCATTAAATCCTCTTAATTTCTGCTTAGTTACGGAAAGCGACTTTATTCCAATATTTTTACTTGAATGTATTTCAGTTTTTCTGTCATTTTTAGAGAAATGAGTTTCCTATGTCCCTTTTTTTCGCAATACACTTTTTCTTGCAGCCGAATCGATTCCGCTTGTGTAATACAAGGTATAGAAAAAAACTCCAGGATGATTCAAAAGGTTTTAACAGTATCTTTTGGAAAGTCCTGGACGTGAATCGGAGAGAAATCTGGTCAATTCTCCGACTCACATTTCAGTCAGAGCACAGTCCGTAACTACCACAATTGATTATTTTTGGTTCTTGAAGCATCATTTTTATTAGTTAAATTTACCTGTGTTTGGCTTATTTCTTCTGCACTCTCTGTTCAATGCTAGTAAATACGTTTTTAACGTAAATAAACCGTCTTTACTAGTCATAAATACGAAACTAATATAAAAAAATGGGACTAGCTTGTTGCATGGTTCGTTAAAGGTTTTGAAAAATGCAATGTGAAGAGGTTTAAAGCTAGTTCAGGAATTAAACGATTAATGATTTTAATTCGGTTATTCTTTGCTGAATTGGATTATCTGCTTGTAAGAGCACACTTTAGATTTAAAAAAATCTTCCATTTTATAAAAGTTAAGGTTCGTATCCCTGTAAATATAATTTTATTAGGTTAATATAGAAATGCAGAACTTTAGAATTTCCTGTTCAAATACTTATACCTGTAAGTAACAGAGCAAATCAGGCTTTCCACTGTCTCTTAATGATTAAATGGTGTGTCATGGTTCGATAATTAAAGAAGTAGACCGCCTTGAGTAATTGAGAGCTTAAAACTGAAAGATCCATATTTAAAACCTCAGTATGAATGGCTAGAGAGAGTGCTAAAATCTTGCTATTTTATTTGGCTTCAGATATTTCTTCCATTGATTCAATGCCTAAGGGACGGGGGGAGGGGGGTCAAGATTCTTCGTATCGAAATCAAAAATGATTTTTAATTAAACACGTTCACTGAATCCATTTCCTCTTAACAAGTGCGAGAAAATACCAATCCAAACTATACATGCTAAGCCAATTACCTAGAGAGCAAACACAAATACTTTATTTCCGATATGAGCAGCAAAATGTGCAATCACTACAGAAGTATTTACCTTTGGAGCCATTCATCAAGTTCGTAAGGATGATTTTGGCAATTTTTGACCCCACCCTCCCCCCATGTAAGGGAAAGTATGATTTTTCAAACCTCTCTCCTCTATTACGTAAGATACTATTTCGTTTTTTAAAATAATAAAAATGACGAATCTTACATCACTGGAATCGTTATTAAATCCACTATTATTAAGTTAAGACTTTTTGTGTTAAGAAATATTTACGAAAAAGTTAGAATTTGGTCTGAATGTTTTTTTCCGACATTTTTTCGAAAAAGATGCGATGCTAATTAAAAATAAAACATGCCATACACAGTGCTGTTCTTTTATTATATTTTACAGTATGCGTTCTTTGTAAAACAAATAAGAAACAGCTCATCCTAATTCGTTTTTTTTCCTTCCAGACACAAATGAGATATGGTCACTGCCAAATCCCTTGACCGCGCAATTTCTGATATGAAATATCGACTTGGAAAATATTAAGCAAGAACGGGTTAGGACCCCCCCCCCCCCCTCCAGAAAAGGGAAATGTAGAGATTTTTCCAATCCCCCTCTTCCTCGGGACCCTTACGTAACTGAGGAGTTCACTTTTAAAACTGGTTATATCGACTTTTAAAAAAAAACCTATTTTTTTTCCGTTGTCAGAATCTGCAATATTAGCCTTATCGACCAATGAATTTCTTTGTGCTCGAAGTGTTTTATATATACTGTTAAAAAAATGCGTAAACATTGGTTTTTACCACCTAAACGGTGTACATCCATCCCCTTACTTCTCGCCAGATTTATTGCAGCAAAGTATTTGCCGGTACCCCGCTCATTCACTTTCATATCAAAAGAACACATATTCAAATTTGAATTTGCAACTTTTAATAAAGTAGTTCAATTTTATTTGTGAAGTAGTTCACAAATTAAATAGCGGAGCGAGGACCTGGCTGAGAATTTCCAATCAAACGTGATACCCATCCGTACTCAGAGATCGCAACAACTCGCGCAAGTCTGCTATCAGTTAGGCAAGCGCGACCTCAAGTTGTGATTACTAAATTAATATTATATAATTGATATTACTGTTAAATTGTGATAAATTGAAAAAAAATGTGATTAATTGGGATAAAAATTGTGATCTATTAATATATTATAAAATTGAATCGACTTGGGTGGTTTCATTTCTCATACTTAATTGTATCAAAAAGTCCCCCCCCCCCCCGCTATTTTTTAATGTGTTCAATAAAAAGAATAAAAATAGTAGGAAGGAACCAAGTATATAAAAAACTATTATAAAAAATCGTTAAATATTTTATTTCAATTTTAAAGTATATTTCTAAAGAAAATGCGTGTTGTTTTGCAAAAGTGATGGTATCCACTGTTTTAAACACACCAAAAAGGAATCCAAAATAAAATTGCCAATTTAGGTCTGATAACATTGGAAAAATTCCTAGATTTATGCCAATAGTCACTTGTTATTCTACCAAAACATTGCGAAAAATTCGAAATTCTAACCGTTAGTGTTTGTGTATAAAACGTTTTTTTTTTTTTTTTTTTTTCGTTTTGCCAAAAAAATATGTAACTGGATATAATCCGATTTGAAAGTAGCTAGAAAATGCGTGTTTTATTTTCGAAAGGGATGATATCCACTGTTCTACACTAAAAGGGAATATATCCAAAATGAAATTGGCAATTGAGGTTTGATAAAATTGAGGGAAAATTCCTAGACTTCTCCAAGTGTCAATTGTTATTCTACTAAAACATTGTGAGAAATTCTAACAGTTAGTGTTTGTGCGTAAAACGTTCTTTTCGTTTTGCCAAAATAATATAAAAATGGATATAATCCGTTTTGAAAGTAAACTCCTCAATTAATGAGTGGCCCCTTTCGCACTAAACTAGTCCTGGATAAAAACCAATTCCTCATTAACACATTACCCTCATGAAGCACAAACATTTAGAAGATAAACATGCGCGAACAGAGTAGAGTTCAAGCGTTTATACCGGCGTTCCATTTTAAATTTTGTCTTTTGGAACATTTTGATTGTAGTGATTAAAGCGATCCTTAAATATATATGTAGTTCAAAAAGCAAGTTTTGTCTTGGATGCAAATAATCTACTTTTCTCGAACTTGTTGATGATTTTTTCTTATGAGATTCCAGCTAAGCGAAAAAGATTATGATTAATATCATCTAAATATTTGACTAAGAATCATTTCCAAATCTTAGGATCTGTTTTCCAGCTTTTCTAGGAAGCTTGACTAAGATCATATGTGGCTAAGAAGATGGTCTTGGACCTTCTCCTCTTAAAGCATTGTATGGCAATTTCCCTTTACTGATGTCCAAGCGTTATTTAGTATGTACGCAACTGTTGACTGTTTTAACCCAGAATAACATAGGCAGAATTTTGGTAATCATAATTGCTCTAGGTAAAACAAGATTACGACTAATTTGTTTAGATGTAATATGTTCTAAGCGTATTATGGTGCAAACAACTAATGGAAGTCTGCACCCATCTTCTTCAAGAGACGCTTCATACCTTTGAAGTTTGTCGTCAGTGTGTAGTATCTCGATTGGCTTTGGTGCTTGATTTTTAAAGAACACAAAGAATTACTCATGTTTAGGTCAATTCATTTTGATTTATGGCAGAAGAAAAAGTTTTCTATGTTTAGAGTAACATTCTGAAAAACGAACAAACTAATAGGAACCCCTCTACGTATTCGTTCATATGCTCACCGGCACTAGTCCGTATGAATTGACCAGCATCCTTCGCACAATGCTAGGGGTTTAAAAATGACAACGTATACTACTTACAGAACCCCATTGTCAAGATCACATCTATCCCCTTACAGGATAAATTCTTCAAGTGCTGTTTGAATTTCCCAGCCTTTTGTGCTAGAGCTGAAAATAGTTAAGTTGACCTACAATAGAATACCAGCACATGAAGGAGTTCATTGTGTGCTTCAGAAAAATCACTTTTCCCTAGTAATCTGAACTAGTTACCTTGTAAGTCGATGGAAAAAACTATTAACTGCAAAAACTCGTAATTTTCTTTTGATCTGTTGAACTAAGATATTTGGTCGGACGTTTGACCCCTAGGAAATAAATTTCTATTCCGATAATAGCAGAGTTTATGCACGCAGTGCCATTGCCTGGTGTAGTTAGAGACTGAGAGATAACTAGCATATTAAGTTAAAATATATTTATTCTTATACTCAAGAATTAACGTAAAATAAAAGTATTTACAGAACGTGTTAAACACACAAAATCAACACATAGAATCACACACTCGTGGATACAGTCGACTGCTTAAATAACTTCTTAAGCTACGGAAATTTGCATACAGTTAAACAAATAAAACAGTTAATACATTACGACAGAATAAAATTATAATTCCAACAGTTTCCTTTTGTATGTAGTGCACGCAATGAATTTTACATTACGCTGTCCTTCGAACTACTACAGACAAGTTTGCCCTGACGATACGCTTTCATATCTTAATTATTTACGTGTCTTAGTATTACTGTTATCTCGTCTCTGTCAAAATTTGACAGCAATCTTTGTATTTGAAAACATTTTCATTATCTTTTCTTCGTTTCGATCGTAGTATGTTTTGTTTTGCATTGCTACCTGTTAAAATTTGCTAATGGCGCATAAATAATTTGACACTAATTTTCTCCAAAAATAAAGACAAAATGAACTGAAATATCGTTGCTTAAAGATGTTAAGTTCTGCTTTCCATGCAGTGTTTGAAAAAAGTTTCTATTTGAAAGGTTTTCTTTCGTTACTTTTATACAAATACAAATGTGACGACAAGCAACAGGCTCTTGGCCCAGCTAGACTGGTCCTGCTCAATTTATTAGTCCCCAATGAAGATCAATGGCCCTCTTAAAGCTATCCACCACCTTGCTCATTATTACCTCTTCCAGTAAGCTGTTCCAAGTGCCCACAACCCTACTAAAGTAGTAGTTTTTCCTTAGTTCCAGATTAGCCTGAGATTTGAATAGCTTAAAACAATGACCCCTCGTCTTGCTTTCGGTGCAAACATTTAATCCATTAACATCACTCATTTTGATAAATTTAAACTAAATCCTGTCCCCTCAGATCCTTTGAGCCAAACTATACACATTAAGCCTAGTCTAGTATCATAATCTAAATTTGAAAATTCCCTTACTAGTCTAGTTATCCTTATTTTAACCCTTTCCAATGCGCAAATATCTTACCTGAGATAAGGCGACCAAAACTGCACTGCATACTCCAAATGGGGTCTTACTAAACTCCTGTATAAAGGCAGAAGAACCTTCTTAGATTTGCTTGAAATAGATCTATTGATAAACCCAAGGCATCAGATGGCTTTGTTACTTGCAATGCTGCACTGTTCACTAAACTTGAAGTCCTGATTTATCAAGATTACCAGATCAATAACATTTTCTGCCTGACTAATGATTGAACCCTGTAAACGATAACTCGCACGCTTATTTCCATGACCTAAATGTAGCACTTAACATTTTCCTACATTAATTGCCATACCTCCACTTATCCGCCAACTTAGTAATATAATCTAAATCCTCTTGAAGCTGTTTTACCTGTTCTTTATTTTCTAGGATCCCCATAACTTTTAAATCATCAGCAAAACCATTCATGCTTCCAGAAATATTCTCATTGATGTCATTCATAAAAATAATAAACAAGAGAGGCCCTATAACTGAGCCCCGAGGAACCCCGTTTAAAACATCTCCATTTAGAATGATTTCCCCTCACAACTACTCTTTGTTTCCTTCCAGGCAGCCAATTTCTAACCCAAAGTAAAGTTTTTCCTTCTATTTCTTTGTCAGCTAATTTGTTGAGAAGAGCAACATGCTGTACCTTAACAAAAAGTGTGTGGATGTTGTTTATATTTATTTTCATAAAGCTTTTGATATTTAAAGCCAAGGTAACCTTGTCGAAGAAATGCAACAAGTTAGTAGGACACGATTGACCTTTCCTGAACCTATACTGCGAACTTGTTAACAGACTATTAGCCTCTAAGAAATTCATAATAATAATTTTGATCAAAGTTTCGAAAATCTTACAAACCACTGAAATCAGACTTAAAGGTCTATAATTCGCAGCATTACCTTTAGACCCTTTCTTGAAGAGCGGCCTTATGTTAGCCAGTTTCCAGTCCTCAGGCACTGTCCCTGAGTTATAAGAAGCATTAAAAATATTTAAAATAACATCCACTAATTCCTCTGAACATTCAACTAAAATTTTTGGATAAATATTATCTGGTCCCGAAACTTTAGTCGCGTCAATTTTTTTTAAATGAATTAGAACATCCTCCCTTGAAAACACAAAATCCTCAAGCTGCATAATAGCTTGTCTTGCTAGTGACAACTGTTGGGATACAGTTATCGTTAAACATACTGGAAAAAGTTATTAAGGGCATTTGAAATATCCCTTTCGTTTTGTATTAAATTTCGATGCTCATGAACCAATGACCCTATCTGACTATTTCGAGCGCTCCCAGAATTAGCGTAAGCAAAAAATCTTTTAGAATTCCCATCAGTGTTATTGCTAGCCTTTGCTCTAATTCCCTTTTCCGAATCCGTACCAAATACTTAAATTGTACATTCCTTGTCTTCACATATTGCTGCTTTTTTTGAACAATGTGGTTTAAGTGATTGTCAATGGTTGTTTTTTGAGTTGCGTCTGTCAAAGTCTTAACATATGAAACCACTCTAAACAGTAATGAGTTTTTGAAAAATCATGAATTTGTTTCATATTGAAAAACTTTGTACATTGTGATTCTTTATTTTCATCACCATACTTTTTTTTTGTTTTTCGTTTTAAATGATCCGAGTAAGTATAGTTTAAATTTTTGTGTACCAGTCGCTAATGCTCTAACTGCAATAAAAATTTTGATGGCAATTCATTTTTCTGTATTTATTTGTGAACTGATAACCATTGCTCTAGTTTAAAAAATAACCAATACGAACCCATATTCAAAAATGAAAGTTAACTGTTTCGTCAAAATTTCTTGATTAATCTTTTGTTATACTTTGCTCTTTGTTAGGTTCAAGTCAATATGATTAAATTTAAATACATGGACTAAATAATTAAAAGTTATATTCCTCTTAAAACGGGATTTTGGCATCCGAATATCGCCATGAAATGCTTCTAAAAATACAATTTTATCCAAAAAAAATATTTGTTTTAAATGACAAATGTAAACAAATACGATAACTATGTAGAAAAAACGTAAATGTATCACTCTGACAATCCAGATTTAGATTTACTGATTTTTTGTGCGAGTGTAGAAAGCTTTTTTGCTGAATCACTGTAATATCTTTTCAGATATTCAAGAATTTTCTAGATATTCAGGATCTTACACTTGAAATGTAGGGAAATGTGGGGCAAAGTAAAATAGTAAAGATGACTAAGCTTTTTCAAAATAAACAAACTGAAAATTTGTTTTGAAAATCTCAGTATACAAAGAAAGAACAGTAGATTTTAGAATTTGAGTCCTAAAAAAGTGGAAATTTTTCACTTTTTTCATTTGGCAAAGTCAAAAATGAAATATTTTTTGAAGGAAATATTTTTTGTACAAAAATATTTTTCACAATCGAACAGAGTAATGAGCAAATAAAAGAATAACTTAATAAATGAACAATAAACGAATACATTAAATAATTGATTTTAATACATATGGAAAAATAAATAAGTGAATAAATTAGTGAATGAATAAGAAAATAAGTGAATGAATTAAAAAGAGAAATATTAAATGAAGAAATGTAAATAAATCAACAAATGAATACGATTTAGTAAATGATTGAGTGAGTAAACGAAATGTATTTCCCTTTCCCTCATCCACTTTGCCCAGCGTGCACTTGTCTGTGAAAATATTAAAAGCACAAATAAAATAAATATTTTACTAAATAAACACTGCACCGAATATTAGAAGGTCCCAATTAATATTTAAACCGTTAATAACAAGAACTTTACCATTTGATGATATCAATTTTTGACTTACTCTTCATTTATCAATTTGAGTATCAATTTTTAAAAATTGTTTGTATTATCATACGCTTTGGTTTTCAGCGGTAATTTTTTCTTGACTACTCGAATAGACAAATATTACGAGGTAAGTGGTGCTAAAAGTGGAGTAAATATTTCACCATTTCTCTTTGCCTCGCTATTTCACTTTGCCCCTCATCTAAATGACATTCCGTTTTAAGAAAAGTCCGGTTTAATAGGGGTGCTGATTAATGAGAGTTTACTGTGCTTTTATCTCTAGCAAGGTGAAAAGTTTTCTTGTAGCTTCGTGTTACCTCTCTCCCGTCTAGTTAAAAACTACGATCAAAGAACTTGTAAATAAGAATGTTAGCTTTACAGTTGTGTAGTAAATGTTTTGAGAAACAAATTTAAAGTACACAAAGTGCTGTGTCAAAGAATTTTTTTAAAGCAGCCATTGCCAGCTGTGATACTTGATAAAAGCCTCTCTTAATCGCAAGGCAAAACAAGAAAACCCGTATGTAATAATAGCTTGCTGGTCTTATATCTCTAAAAAAAAAAGTTTCCCTTAATTACTTTAGCCCCGCTATCGATTTTCACATCAGGCATAGATGGTAACTTTGCGCCATGCAGGTAAACTTTGGGCCACATTAAATTGTTTAGTTAATTTGGCTTTTTAATAGATGGCCTAGTGCTGAACTTTCTCATCAAAGTTATGAAATAAGTTATCAGCTCTTCATTTTACAAAAAAAAAAAAAAAGTTTGCATATAATTGCACTCGGGCAAGAAAAGAGACGCAACTCAAAGAAAAAAAAACAGCATTGGAAAAAACAAAGGTTTTATGCGATTTAGTCTCATATATAACATTACGCGCAAAAAAAAAAAAAATGTTGTAATATTTACTGGTCAATTTTTATTGCCTGAAATAATAATGGAAACTAAAAGTCCATTTTTTTCTTCAAAATTATGCAACTTCAATGATGCGTTGCTATTTATTGCACCGTTTTTACGCCACCACACACCAGTTACTCAAGAATTAATGCTCTTCTTTTCCGCATAATGTTCACGAATTTACATTTTAAATAAACAAAACTAGTAGTAGTACGTGTTCTCCAATGGGTTTTTCAGTTGTGTAACTTACTTTGCCGGGGTGCAATATGTTGTTCAATCGCTTTATTGGAAAAAGCAATCCCTACTTTTGAGGCAGCTTAGATACCAAGTAGGAGCGAGGAAGATGGTTTTTTACAAAGTGTTCATACAAGATCGGCTTCGAGTATATTTTGCTTATCTCGTTTCTGGGCTAAAACGGAGGTTCTCAATTCATTTTTACTTTTTTTGGAGGCGTTAGTTTTTTTTCCGCATGGAATCTTGAATTTTTATTCTATAAATATGTAAAGTAATGTACGTAGTTAAAATCCTTTTTGGGTCAGTATAGCACTTACAGAGTGTCTATTTGTTTAAATGGGATCCAGGCTCGTGTAACCTTATTCGCATCTCATTCACCCCCAAATTTTTCTTTCGTTGACGTAGACCCCTGGAGTCAAAGTTCTCTTTGTTTTCATCAAAACACCGAGGTTCTTTAAAAGGAGATTTTTCAGAAATTCAAATTTCGGAGAAACTACCCACAGCAAAACTCACAATCGCAAAAACGAACTCTTTTCTTATACAAATATAAAATTGTCATTTTTGATAAATTTTGTTTCATTTTCCTTCGTTGAAAAAAAAATGTAATTATCAAACAGCTTTATACATACAGCTCACCTAATTTACTCGTGTGAAGAGTGAACGCTTGGTAACCGACGAGTTAAATCCACTAAAGTTGTTTCGACTCATCGGGGTAATAGTGGTAGCGGCACACGTGCCTGATAATTTGACTTGTCGTGCAAAGAATGCCGGGTGATTCCTTCACTTTTCTACCAGGTTTTACTTCCTGACAAACCACTAGTTCAAAAGTTGACTCAACTACGTTGCCAAGTGTTGTTACCCTAGCATACTAGTTTTAGGATTTTTTTCCTTTCATTTAATGTCACTATTAATTCAGCAGTAATGGTGCCGCAAGTGAGAAGAAATTGCGGTCGAACTTAGGATAGAACACTTCAGTACGAAAAAAATGCCATGCGTAGTTGTGTACTCACCACTGCCTAATAGTGAGGTTACATGCATTCCACCTCCTAACTTACGTCAAAAAATAAATAAAAAAATAATAAATAAATGAAATAAAATAAAAAAAAATATCAAATCACCAGTCGAAGGTCTGGAACAGTGGTTCCCTGTCCCCACTCCCCCATCTAAAGGTTGAATGACCCCTGACTCTCCCCTCCCCGTCTTCTTTCTTTATTTTTAACTCTGTCGTCAAAGCAGTATCAAGCTTATTTACAGCTTCAAAAGAGAATTTGTTTTTATTACAATTCTGAATTTTTAACTTTATTAATTCTTCAAATCACGATTCGACGTCTCTTTTTAAACAGCAAGGTGACTGGTAAATCAAGAATTGGTCTCTAGAATGTTCAGAAATCTCATTAACTGCCACTGAGTGTTTAAGTGTCAGAATATGAATCTGCTTTTTACGACCAATATTTTCTGTGAGGATATCAAACTTGGCGATGAATGATGAGATAATTCCTATGGCCATCCAACCAGGGAGGGGGGGGGGGGGATGATTAGAAGGAAGCTTCCGAACTTCAATTAATTTCTTTACCTCGTGATTCCTTTTCAAACTTTGATCAATCTGTTCCGCGTGATTCCCATTTTGATAATCGCTGGATGTCTTCCTATTATTATTTTGACATTTAAATGCTTACTGTCCCTCTATCGCTCCTTAAGAATTTATTCATTGCCCCCTTGAGGGGCCAAAGTGTCACCAGGTTAGGAACCACTGATGCAGAATATTCTCGAAAAGTCGATTTCGAAACATTTTGGACATTGGAAAACTGTTGGCCTGATCTGTGAAGGGTGTTACGTTTTGGGGGAAGATGAAACAGTTGTAGTGGACACAGGAGACACTGTCAGGACAAAGCAGTCACTCTCAAATACTGCTAACTTTGATATGGACAATACATACCGGTGATTTATGAAACGCACATTTACTCTCACTTCGATGAGGGATTTGTTAAGGTGCCGAGCAGTTGGCTGTAATAGTTTGGGAAAAGTGTTGTCCAATCTGTTTTTTTTTTCTTGCTAAATCAATTTTTTATCTAGTTGATTAACGGTAACAATGGTTAAAATTATAAGAATAATTCTTCGTTTTTAACTTTTTCTCTTTCTTATTTGAAATTTGTGAAGTTTGCGGCCTTAACAGCTTTAACGATGTTTTTAATAAACGGGAGGACCTGCAACTATGTAAATGATTGTCAATTACTTATTGAGACATGAAGCTACCACCTTCAAAATGAAGCGTGACCGAGAAATATCTTTACCATTCTGAAATTAATAACAAAAACGCTTACTAATGAAATGAAACGCAGTTTGTTGAAAAGAATAAAATTGTCTGAAAGTTTATTCTGGTATTCAATTCCTGAAGTAGAGATTGCCAGTTTGTTAGCCAATTGAGCAAAGAAGAGGCAATGGCGACCCCATAGGAGAAAGCGCAATGTTTCTAGTGTTTAACCGAAAGAAAACCAACCTTGAAAACTTCGTCCGTAAAGATCCACACAACATGATATTTGGTGAATCCTTATGGTTTTCACGAAGGAAAGAAGTAAAGTTATTGGTTAATTTCTTTCGGGTAGCTATATTGCACATTGCCTGTTTAATATCAATTCGCTTTCTTTGTGTAATAACCTTCAGAATTTTTTTTCATTTTTGTCCATAGCAGTTACTTCGAGATCTTAGGGGAAAAGACGTACTTTTTAAATTTTTTTATCTAGAACTTCCTCTTTGACATGCACATGATCTTCTATATCTATTACACTGATCGGTAAAAACCATCTCTTCAAAACGCTTCTGACGCTAATCTTGTTCATTCTTATGTAAAAGGAACTTCAGGAACCAACATATAATTTCCATTCCCCCCTCCCATCGCGCACCGCTTTATGAAAATGGCACCTTCCCTTTTTTTTATAGATTTCAACATTATCATATATGTTATTTGTATTAGGATAGGAAGGGAGAATTCTATCATCTGAGGGGCTAGAGAGGTGAAAAGTTCAAAGGCATGAGCATTGAACATTTGCAGCAATTTGGGAGACTCATGGGGGTATTCCCGCATGAAATATTTTTAAAAATAGTTTTTCACTATCTTTTTTCCAAGGAGTTCGTTTAAAGAATTTCAATTATTTTTCGGTAGAAAACCAGAGAATCGGAATTACAACCATGAGCCCAATGCCCGAAAAAAAATTTACATTGTTAAAAAAAAAAAAAGAAAATCTTCGAAATGCCGCATACTGTATACGAGTTGCACCGCAGATATTTATTAAAGAGATTTCCTGTATTATTTACATTTATTAAAATTGCATTCGTAGCATTCTCAAGTTACATGAAAATGAGATTAAGTTTACATATAATATAGCATGAATGTACGTTTGTATTTCTGGTGATGCACCTTCGCCATTGTTTATCACTATGTCAAGAAATGATTGCTCAATGACATATTCATCTCTCCTTTTACCCAATACTGTGAGCATCCATGTTCAATACCTGACTATTTTAAAGTTTTTGATTCAGTACATTTTCTTTTGTCATCTATTTTAGTACCTCATGAATCTTTGGTCCTACCAGTTTAAATTGGTTCTTGCGAGTTCTAATGCAAAAGCAAGCCGCAGCAAGTAGATCACTAAGACTTCCAATTTCCACATAGTACTGAAGAAGAGGGAAAGTGTCCAGTAGCCTGCACCCAATGTAGCTGCTAGCGACTGACCCCTGGACTTACAGACCCACGAATTTTTCTCCACGCATTCTCAGTTATTTGGCTTTGTTTTGAAACGAACTCTGCTGTTTTTTGGAAATGAGTGAAATATGTAGAAAGCAGTGTATTCTTTCAAAACTAATTAGTTCTGGGAAGAGTTTCAGGTGCTATTTCGTTACAAGTCACGTAGATAGTGTTAGTTCTATTATTTTAAAAGGAGAAATTATCTTTCAATTTCATTTGATACGAAAATGTAATAGAAATCGAGGAACAAGGATTCGTTTTGCTATTGCACTTACTTGCCGCTCTTGACTCGTTTAAAGTAATTGCTATTTGAAAAAAACTTAAGTCCAGTTCAATGTTTATTTTCAAATGGACCTATAGTGGTTCAGTAAAATCGTCATTTGTACTAAAACCAGTACCCAGGATCTGCTTTGAAGAATCCGCTGAGATAATATTAAGTGTGTGATTTACGTTTTTTAAAAATCGCTTGTTAGTAACATCAGCAGTTTAATCTAAGCAAAGACAAAAAACGGTGCAAAATAAATAGAAAAGCGGTGAACATTCCAGCTTAATAGAGCCAAATTTAACTCGATGCCGTTTCCACTCCCCCACCCCCTCCGGATAAAGAAAGAAAAAGTAGCATCACTTTGAAAACGCAACGAAACCTCTAAAACTAGTGTTTCCAACTTAAAGTTGTCCAAGCTTATGAAAACAATAAAGGATTATATTTTTTTGTTCTTGTATGTTTTTTTATCCTGCTCATAAGTCCGCCTGGGCTGAGTATTTAGACATTCATCTCTAATACCATTTTAAATAATATTCCAAATGTATATAATTCAAACATCATTTAATGATGTATTATTATTTCCCCATTGTAAAAAAAAAAAAAAAACAACTTTGAAGTCCCCAATTGTATTCTTATAATGGCAATGCAGATTAATTATAATAATGTGATATGTGGTTATTGTTGTTTTGTACCAGCTAGGCTGGTAATTTAGGGTGTATTGCCTCAATTTTCCAAGTATACCGTAATTTGGCGTTAACTTCAACTTCCACACTACGCACATTCACAGTACACAATTTTTCTTGCTCTTCTTGCAGATATACGAGGAAGGTGATTCAAACTTTTAGTCGTTTTATGAGCTGGGAAACGAGTCAATGGAAAAAAAATTGCGGGACTGGAAATCCCGTGGTATTAATCCCGCTAAATATCATGTGGGATTCCGCGGAATTCAGGATTGGAAACCCTAGTATTTATGGAGGGTTGCGTTTAATTTTTTCAGGAATTTTAGATTTGCCGTTTTCTTTATTTAAGAATGATTATTTTGACGGGAAATTTTCGAGTTTTTTCCCCTCTAACTGAAGCTTGATTGTTGAACACGCGTCACTTAACACAACTTTTATTTTCAAGTTACACCGTGCAAATGGCAACGCAGCTAGTTTACAATAAAATGCATTGCTCTTTCTGTATGTATTGTAGCTTTCAGAATAAATTTTCCATTTGTTCCTTTTGAAAGCGCTAACTCATAACTATTTATCTTTGGTAGGCATTCCCCTACTCAATTAATTTGTGAAATGATCTAATATAAAAAAAAAATAGGTAGAGGAATGTGGGGTAAAGTGAAATAGAGGGGCAAATTGAAAAATTTTGAAACATAAAATCCGCTTTTAGCGCCACTAACCTAGTAATGTTTTAACTATGTAGCAATGAAGTACTATAAAGTCTCTTCCAGTCAAGAAAAAAATTATCTCTGAAAAGCAAAGCATATGATAAGGCAAGCAATTTGTAAAAATGGATACTCAAATTGTAATATTTTGTTGCATATCAAAAATATTTTTATTATTGACATTTTTAAACATTAGTTGGGACCTTCGGTGCAGTATTTATTTAAATAATATATAGCTTATTTGTATTTTTTATATTTTTCACAATTAATCAAGTGCAGGCGGGGAAAAATAAAATAGTTCACTTCGTTTACTCATTCATTTACTGAATCACTTCATTCACTTATGTTCCTATTCATTAACTATTTTAATCACTTTCTTATTTTTCTTCATGTATTGATTAATTGAATTTATTTAAGTAGATAATTGTTTCAATATCTTTTCCCTTAGTCTATTGCATTTTTATTTGCTCATCAATATCTTCAAAAATATTTTCCCCAATCGAATAGAAAATATTTCATTTAAGAAATGTTTTATTTTGTCTTCGGCCCATAAAAAAAGTGAGATTTTCACTTTTTTTGAAGGACAATTTTACTGCCAAAAATAAAAAAAATAACGTATTTTATTTTAGTCATAATTTGATGAAAGTTTTATAATAAAATACTGTGTTCTTCCTGTATGTACTGTAATATTCAAAACCAATTTTCAATTTCTTTCATTTTGAAAAAGCTCCGTCATCTTAACTACTTTGCCCCACATTTCCCTACATTTGTGAGCGAAAAAAAATGCTTGTTTCTTATAATTTAAAATTAAACTTTGTGTCAAGACTAGAGATTAAAATAGTCGGAAAAAACGAAAAAAAAAACGTTTTTTCCGAAGGAGTAAATTTCCACTCCGGAAAAATTGAAAAAATGAATTTTTTCAAATTTTCAGGAAGTTTTAATTGAAATTTTCAGCAAAAAGTGAATAGAAATTTCTCATAATTAAATTTTGATGCAATTAACTCCCCCCCTTTCTTGTATGTTAAAATACTGTCTAACTTTGATAATGCAAGTTGGTGTATGATAATATAATTTGCATATAGATCAAAAAACGTTCAACACTTTTTGCAAAGAAAGTTAAATCAATATTTTTAGTGAAGAACCTATTTTCCTTCTTCATAAAACAAATAAGCATAAGTTTAATCACAGAACTGTTTCTACTGATTGTGCGAACCAAATGTATAAAGTGCGGCAAAAAAATCCGGGCAAGCAATTTTCCATGTAACTTTATTAAAAATAAATTAACAAAACACAAAAATAGCAATATGAGATGACCTTTAGCAATCAATAAATTGGCTTCTAACTGGCCGCCTTTTGCAGTAATACACAGGTGCAACTGTTTATTCAAGTTTTCATTCAGTGGACGCAAGTCCTTCAATCAATCCTATTCCCAATAAAGCAATTGGTTTAGAGAGTCCAAGCTTATGTGTAGTTTAGGGTAGACCTTTGACTCTAAAACATGTCATACAGTGTAATAAATCAGATTGAGGTCGTCTTTAGAGTGCTCACTCTAAAGACGATATCATGTCAAAAACAATGCGCCTTGCACCAATCTTGTCTCTTTGGCCGCATGAACTGGTGTGGAGTCAAATTGAAATGTCCACTCTACATTGCTGAATATGCCCTCAGAAGTACAATAACTTCTAAAATGTCCTTCTGGTGCACTTCTTGATTCATTTTAAAGCCCTCGTCCGCAAAAAACCATATATTTGTTTATAGCTTGTGCTGATTCCATCACAGACAAAGCGGGACTTCAGATTTTGGCAATGTTTAACACTTTCTAAGGTGCTTGGAGTCTCTGACTAAATCCTATTGTTCTGGGGGTTATGATCTGGTTGAAAGGTAAATCAGTGAAAGGTATCTCTTCCGACGTGGACTTGCGGCCCGTCTCAAATGTTTCTGGCATCTTTGGAGTCATACGAATGCTTGAACTTCTTGGAACTCGTTAAGCTTCTGTTTGAGCTATTTCTGCCCTTCGTCGCACTTATCGGTCACAAATCCTTCCCCCTTCCACGAACAACTTCTCTTGTGTAAACCTAAGGATTTCATTGAACTCTTGGATGACCTGACGATTAACTGAAATATCCACTGTTCGTTTTTGTACACTTCCCGGACATCGACTATCATTTCCAAGTCACTTGAAGCGGCATACCGCATTAAATACCGTTTGCCGAGGCACAACAAGCAAACGAACTGTCATTTTACTTGGTTAAAGAACTTTAAAACAGCAGGTCTTTAGCTTAAAATTGTAAGAAAACCGAAAAACAATACATAAATTAGGAGATATATTGTAAATTATTTTCTAGTAAAGTGAGAGGCAAAAATAAAGACAACCATTAAAATGAAATTACTTTACTTCCAATGCAAATTTTGTCCGAGTCTTTTTTTGACGCACCCTGTATACTGCCGTGCTAAACACAAAAGTGGAATCTGCCGTTGAGCTCAAGGTGAGATATTGTGTTTTCACATTTGGTTCTTCCATATATTTGATTCAGATGTCTTTTTTTTTTTCAGAATTTTTCAAAAAATAGTTCTTGATCAAATGACCTTCAAACATTAATACGAAACAAAGAACAACTTGGTTATAATAACAGTTTTGTTCAAAAGTGCAAGTATGACTATTTTTACTACTGTGCTTAGCACGGCCGTAAAGTTAACTGAAACTCCAGTTTAAGTTTTGGTTCAGCTTTAGAAACCATTACGCGGTTTTAGTTTGTTTTTTTTTTCTTTCTAACAGAAACCCCAATTTAGAGAGAATTTTGATTTGGACTTAGACTGGATTGGAAAAATTATAACTCAATTGCTTTCATTTTCAGACAGTAAAGTACATTGCAAGGAAGGGAAATCATACTTATTTTTCTTTCAAACAATATCAATCATTTTGCAGTAAGTTACGGCCCTAAGCCACGGTTAAGGCAGAAATACATTAAATACACCGCCAGCCTTATCACTGACTTAAGGCGGTCAATTACTGAAAAAAATACCTAGCTTTGCCATCAATCTTTGACTTGAACCGCAACATTTCTGCGGTCATTCGTTTGGTGTGCTAATTCTACATTAGCTACCAGTTTGTTTGGCTCTTTTGGTTTATATAAGAGGTTTTCCGCCTCCTGCTCAATTACTTCCTATTCCGGGATGAGGAGTGTTAAAAAACTCGAAACGGCAGTCCTCGGAGGGAATGGCAAAACAGGCGGTGTATTTTACGAATAATATCAATCATGTTTGAAAGTCAAAAATTACAATTATTATTTCAAGTTTCAAAGGCAATCTAAATTAGAAAATATAATTGTTATGATGAGACACATCTTACTCAATGTTATTGGTTGAACGACTACTTTTTTCTGGTGTTTGACCAAGAAAGCCCTCAGTTACGAAACAAAAAAGGTTTTTTTTTTCCAATTAAACTTAACTTAATGTGTATTTTTGTCAATCAGAAGAAGAGGATGTGTGGATTGCATATATTTTTCAATGCTTAACTTTTTATATGTTCCGAGAAACACAGAGCTATTACGAAACCCTATTTTCATTCATTAAAAAGTTCATTTTTCCATTTTTTTCCAATTTTTCCACCACTTCAAAATTTCCGGAAATTTCTCCTTATAGACTTGGTTATTCTCATTAAAAGCTTAATGTTCCTCCTCACATACTTTAGAGTGAAAAATATGAAACATTTTAAATTGTTTTGCTGGAAAAAAAGAAAATAATTAAAAAAAAATAATGTAAATAAATTCTTTAAAATTATGTAGGGAAGATAAACTATATTTCAATAATTGTGCTGTGATAACAAAAAAAAAAAAAAAAAAAAATCCGAATGTCCTATGAGCAGATGTCCCTTATAACCGTTAGGGGATCACAGGTCAAAAACCTTTACTAGGCAAAACAAACCGTACAGAATAACGAGCAAGAATGTTTTCAGTGAATGAAAAAGTTTGCGATCTTTAGCAATAATAAATTTCAGAAAGTAATATAGAGCAATAATAAATTTCAGAAAGTAATATAGAGCAATAATAAATTTCAGAAAGTAATATAGAGATGAAAAGAGTTACCACTCATTGCTGTGATAGCAAAAAAAAAAAAAAAAAAGGGTCCAGAGTTGTGCTTCAGAGATAGCACGATCGAATCCAATATAGCTCCTTAACCAACTAGGCTAGCGGCGGCTCGTCAAGAGACTGACATTTTAAACTCATAAGGCGCCTAGGAGACTGCATGGCGACTTTAAATCGATTTTTCTCATACTTTTCTGGGTATTGCGTCATATTGCTTTAACCACGTAAGGTACTAGGGATTCTCTTTCACTACAAAAAAAGTTGACGCGAATCTGCGACCCCAAGGTCGTGCCGTCTCCTTGTTAGAAAGGAAACAAAGGAATAATTAGGAAAGAGAAAAAAATAATTTAAAAAAATAATGCCATGTAAAGCTGGTTTGATTTTTCTAACTTTCTTGAATTTGTTATGCTGCTTAGAAGCTTTTTATCTTATACTTTTATTGCAGCCGATTCAGTTCAGGTTGGACAGTTTTGTTTGAACTTCTAAACTTGACGATTCATTTAGCTTTTAAGAACCTAAATGTCTCTTTCCCTTTTCGAAACGTATTGTTTAGAAGATTGCATGATAGTTGGAAATAGACGTTTTGAAATGAATGAGAATAAATGTTAGGTATGAATTTTCAAATTGGAACTGTATAAGTGTTATTCTCTAAATATGAGGATGCACTTGCAGATTTTATGTGCTTTGAGATTGTTATATTAATGAATTGTCTAATATCTTTCTCAGTAACATTATAAAATGTTTCTTTTTAATTTCTCATGACTTTTTTACTCTCAATATTTTAATATGAACTCTAGTTTTCACGCTCTCTACTATCTGGAGATTTGTGTATTAGAAATTTGGCCTTTCCGCTTTTTTGGCTAAGCTTTTATTGTGCACAGTGTTTCCAATTTGGAAAATTTCAAAATACTAATCCGTTTTTTACAGAATCCACTTTTAGCGCTTAGTGTTCCAAAAAATTAAAAGACTAATGTACTTGAATATTCGTCGAATATAAATTCATATATATATAATGTGTTATATTATAATATTTTTTTTAACAGCGCAAGCCCAAACACTGGATTGAGTAACAATGAATGATGCAAAAAACTCAAGCAACAAACCGTGAGTCACATAAATTTATTTACTCTTGTATATTTTGTTTTGATTGTGAAAATATCACTTCAAGGGAAATTAATTTCAGGAACAAAAGAATTAGTTTTCAAATTTCTTAAATTTTCATAAACATAAACACTAATGCTTCAGCTTCCGCATATTAAAAAAGTTCGTGAAAAAACCTTGTTTATAAAAATATTTAAATATGTACTTACAATAATTTTCCTAGAAAAAGTAATTAGATTAGAATTTAAATAAACTTACTTTGAAATATTTCAAGATTCTAAAGTTTAACTTATATATAATTCATTATTAAAATGCAAACATATAGAAATAATGTACGGTTATTGGGAATAGCAATGTCGGGATGTTACGTAAAGTCTTTATTTAATGTAAAACTAGTTCAAGGGTACTTTTTGAATAGATTCCAAATTTCTGGTATTTTTTGTACTTAATTACTGAAATTGCAGTACTTTCCATTACGCGTTATTTAAAACTTTCTTCTGTTATTGCTGTGTACCCCTTTAGCTCCCCCTAAAATTAAGTAATGATTACAATTCACCCTAGGTTTCCTCAACAAATACGCAAATATAATACTGCTAAAATCAAATGCATTTTTTTAAGAAAAATAGTTTAACTATCTAATCCTCCTTATGAATATGTACTCATACAAAACTTTTGCACGCGTTTAAAGGTAACAATAATTTTTTGAAAGTTTTACAATTCGGGGAGCGCAGAGCACTGCAAATATGTGAATCAATGGGGCATAGCTCTGTACAAGTTAAATAAGCTTTCTAGTAAATATTGAAGTATGGATTAATTTGTTTTTCCCTATGCATTTCAAGTGTGGCGAAGTGCCCCATGGCAGGGTGTTTAGTCACAGGGTAAGAGGTACTTAGAGACATGTAATTTTAAAGGAAAAATTTGCTTAACCTTTAACATAAGTATAACTTAAAAAGATATTATTTAAATGAAATGTATCACTTGTAATTAATTACATAATCCACAATAGTTTACTGTACTACAATCTTAAAATCAAACAAAATGTTTTTCAATATATTCAGTAAGTTACTGCCTTATAGCCAGGGCTAAGGCAGAAATTCATGAAATACACCGCCAGCTCCGTCATTCCAGTCGAGCACTGCAGTTTTGTGCTTATTAGCACTCATCAGCCCGGCATAGGAAGTGACTGAGCTGGAGACGGAAAATCACCACCTGAACTGGTGGTGTATTTCATAAATTTCTGCCTCAGCCCTGGCTATAAAGCGGTAACTTACTGACTTACCATGCCTTGTCTTCTATCTTCGAGTTGAACCGAACCATTGCTTCGGTCACTTGTCTGCGCAGTGGTAATTCTATATTAGCTACCAGTTTGTTTGGCACTCTTGTCTTGCTTAATAGGTTTCCACCTCCATCTCAATCACTTCCTATGAGCTGATGAGTGCTAATAAGAAAGAAACTGCAGTCTTCGGCTGGAATGGCTGAGCTGGCGGTGTATTTCATGTTACTCAGTGGCCTACTTATACAGGGTTAGCCACTTGAAATTTCTATCACCCTCTTCTGCGTCAAAATTTTCACAAACGTAGAAGACAGAGCCGAGTACACATTTCCTTGCACTTCGTTCATTGTATGCACACTTGTGACAAAGTGTCTCACATTTTTTGTTACAAGATGCTCCGCGTGTGTTTGTTTTGCTTTTGTAACAATTTCAGCAACTTAAAATTGTCCAAACTTTTACACAAATACATAAATATATTACTAATTAACTAAGGATTGAGCTAAAATAATACACAAGAACCTTCAGTTGATAGCGTCAGAGTAACAAAATGCCAAATACTAATTGAAAAATTTACTTTGAACACTTAATGAAAATAAAACGCACTGAATCAAGCTCATTGACACAAAACGTGTCTGAGACTGTCTGTGCCAAGTGATAACAACACGGGGTAGCTTAGACTGGTTGTAAAATTCCCTCTGCAGTCCACATTTTTCAAAATTCAACTCGTGATAAAGTACCCCGCTCTCCCTTAGTAGTCTCATTAACTTTACCTCATCGTAACAGATATCCTACTGCAATTTTATGATTGCTTACTTTGTTTTTAGAAGATTTGTTTTTTGCTCCCTTCCGATTTACTAATGAAACAACTGCTGTATTATGTCATATTTATAGTTACTTATTTATCATTTTTATGCATTTCTTTAATACTAAGAATCACACTTTTAATGATTGCTACGCTTACTATGTGGTTACTACTTCCTTCTCCTACAATGATGTATTAATACATGACTCTGGATGTATACATATACTACTTATATGTTCAAATTGAGGAAATGTGAATCAGTAGGATTGTTTGTCTGAACTGTGAACATTATTATTCAAAAAATTGCAACTGTATGGGGAAAGGAAAACAAACAATGTTGTTAATATTTTCAACCGTAAATTTGTAAATTAAGTATCCTTTTTTCGGTAAATTTTTAAAAGTTGTATCCATCTTTCCCAGATAAGTGGGTAACTTAATATTTCATTAAGGATTTCAACAAGCTTGTTTTTCTTTCCATTTTCAAATTATACTATTAGCTCACACTCTCCCTTTATATAATTACTAGCAGTACCCGCAAGGCGATGCCCGTGCTAAGAATTTAAAGGAAGTTTGTTGAATTTAAAAAAAAAAAAACCTCAACTATCCCTTCCATCCCTTCTGATGGGAAATGATCAAAAACCTATCAGTCTCTGTGAAATTTAAAAAATATTCGACAAAACACATAAAAAGATTAACTGTAGCTTTAAAATTCAAAATAATCCTTCAACTGTGTAGTTCATCGCTTAACGCACCAAGCAACCACGCAACCGTAACCCTGACCTTTAGCGAGGGAAGTGGTGTATTTTCTACAATTTAACCCGAGAGAGACCGCGCATCTAACATTGACAAAAGAGATCGCGTGGGGTGACTGAGTTAGCCCAATCAGTTTTATCTAAAATTTTCTACAAGTCATCTTTTTCTAACCTTTGATAATCTGCAAGTTTACATTTGCACGCGAGTATTCACAGCGCAAAGCAATATAAATGCAAAAAGAGAGCTAGAGAATGCAAAACTACGCTGCTTAGAGAGAAGTTTCGAAGCAGTTCCAGTCGCGGAGAGAAGTAGTTACCCCATTGACACGTGAATTCCAAGAAGTAATTGCTTCACTCGCAGAAAGAAAAGTGAAAATAACACTTTACCTACTAAGGGGACTTAAATAGGAGAATTCTAAAAAGGTGATTGACTACAGATAAATATTTTTAAATATTTACTCTGCGACAGGTGTTTAGATAAGAATGTGGTGACTATGTGCTCCGCGCGATCTCTCTCGGATTAAAATGTTTCGGCAAATAAACAGTATTATAATAAAAACGTTATAAAGAACAATCACAATCGAATAATACGACAAATGAATACATTTAATCAATCTTCAGAATTTACAATTGCAGCTGAAATTGGTCGCTGTCAAACCAGTTACACGCTGTTGCCCTTTTGAGAACGGAAACAACCAAACTGCTTTTAGCTAAATTTCATTTCTTAGTTTCACTACTGCTTCAGCAAGCCGGTTGCTTAATTCAAGCAAACTGGCTACTTCTGCCTTTTAAACTTCTTGTTTTAAAAATCATCAAACAAAAAAGTCCACTGGAGTCTGGTCTAGTGGTATAGGTAGCTACGGAATAGAGACCGTCCATTGGGGATACTGTTAAGTCAGAAAATCCCAAACGGCATATGAAGAATGTGTAGGGGTTCTATCGTGTTTCAAAATGATTTCCACCCTTAGCATTTTGCAGATGGCTACTAGCCAGAGACGTTTATGAACACAGTTTTCTGAGAAAAATACTGTGAACACATGAGTCGTTATTCACTCGAGGGGGCACACGATACATTTACATGATTGGCATCAATCTGCTGAAAAAAATCCATTTTCAACCCGAAGTTCTAAACTCGATTTAGTTTAAATGTTTGACTGACCGTAATCGACGATCAGTGTTTTAATGCAAAAAGCTTACATTTAGAGTTTATGGAACATCATTTGCCTGGCTTACTCGATGCCATTCCAGCTGCGGAGAGAGCGAAAATCAGTTTTCAACACGATGATGTTCCTGCCCCTTTTCAAATCCAGTTCTGAATTTTCAGACTGAACAGTATCCCCAATAGATTGGTCGTTTGGGTTCCATATAATAATACCTTACATAGAGTAATACACAAAGAATAATACTTTTCAGTATTGTTACTTTTACTTTGTGGTTTCTCTGCATTCGATGGAGAGGTAAAAGCTATACACCTGGCTTTAGATCAGTTGAAATACCGTGATTTTAAACTTAAGGGATGCGTTGTCCTATCGGATTCCCAAGCGGCTATTGAGGCGATAGCATCGATAAAGAGCTGCAAATCGCAGGAAATTTCTGAATGTCGCAGTTTCATTAACGATCTGGTGCAGCAGAATATAAAAGTGGTGTTGCAGTGGATCCCTGCACACTGTGGGATTAGAGGAAATGAGCTTGCTGATGCTCTGGCCAAGAGGGGGTCTGCTATTATTCAACTACCAAATGAGCCAGTCTCATTCAATGCAATAAAGTTATATATGAGGAAAAAATCAAGAGTTTTTTTTTGGCAAGACCTAAAAGCTAGAAGCAACCACAAAGCTTGGTTTATAAACCGTGATTTTGTCCCTTCAGCACCAAGAGCAGAGTCAGTGGCTTTGTTTCGACTTTTAACTGGCCATGACTGTTTACCAAAACATCTTTACCGCTTAAGGATTGTGAAGAGTCCCAATTGTCCCCTTTGCAATTCAAACGAAGAAATGGACATTCGTCACCTGCACACTTGCACCCAGCTTTCCAGACGTAGCCTGTGTGACCGTTATTGGGAAGCAAGAGAGCGTATCGGCAGCTAAATATTTCACCCTATTGTTTCTGTATTTTTCCTTGTTCTGTGTATTGTGTTTGTTTTTGCTATTTTGTTCTTTGTAACCTTTTCTTCCTGCCAGCCATTGGAAATAAAAAAAAAAAAAACTTTGTGGTTTCTAGTTCCCTCTCCTACGATGATGCATTAATACTTAAGTTAACTCTTATATACTATTTGTGTGTTAGAATTCTGGATATGTGAATAAGTAGTATTTGGTTTTTCTGAGCTGTTTACATTACTATCCTAAGAATTGCAACTGTACAGGTATAAGAAAACAACTAAGCTGTCAATATTTTTAACCATGAAATTGTAAATTAAGGGTCCCTTTCTTGATCCATTTTTTTTAAAAGTTTAGGTCGCATTTTTGCTAAGAAAAGGCTGGAAATCTGTTACGAGCACCCTTAATTTTAGCTTGAAACGTCATCACATTTTTCATTAAAGTGTTACTATTTGTAGCAATGTGTATGTATACCTTATTTATGCGACTTAAACTGAATTCAGTTTCGTTTTAGATTTAATATCTCTGATAAGTGGGTAACTTTCAATTAATGATTAATTTCATTAATGATTTTATCAAGCTTGTTTTTCTTTTCATTTTCGAATTCATGCTATTAGCTCGCACTCTCCTCGATATATTTATTTATAGATTTTTTTGAAACCTTGCAACTCCTGTTTCACTCACTTCCTGTGATAGGATTCTTCTGAAATTTAGTATGCAACCTCAGACCCGATAACAATGCAGTATTATTATTCAAATTAAGTAATTAACCGTTAAATATTACATGCAATGTACCGAAAGCCCCTGGTTATGGACTTATCAGTCTGGAACAGGGCATAACCATGCTGGAGAGAGATGTCATCTCGTTGAAAAGGAGAGTGCCCTCAAACTGGTAGGTTAAGTAAACTTATCTCACCAGCGAGAGCCCAAATACATGGTACGGCCCGACTTGTGAACTGGTCGGTACATTGTATGAGGCAGTTCCAAAGCCCTGCCTTAGCCCAGGCTTAAGGGTAGTAACGTACTGCTTAATCATTAATTATTAGTTTATTCCAACTTAAAATCGATATTTTGGCTTAAATCCTCTAATACATGTAAAAGGACAAATAATTGCTAGCACAAATTAGAGATAAATATCATAGACACCCTTGATTTTTCTGCATCAGATAATATTTGTTCCGATGTTTCAAGGTAATTAGAACATGAAAAATGGTTGCTTTTAACAAATTTATTGCTAAAATGAAAGTGAACCTTCAATTAAAAGTTACATTTTGATCACAGTCATAGCTAAACGATGCTTTCATCAAAATATCTCTTGGGGGGGGGGGGGGGGCGGGGTTCTAAACAGCTTCTGAACTAAACTATATTTAGTCCAGTCAATAGATACATTTTACCTTGCAAAAAATGGGGTCAAAGATTTTATTTTTTTAATTTGTACATATTGGTGCCGACATGGAAAAACCAAGTTATCCAACACGAAAGACCCCGGGAGAACTTTTGGGGGCCGAATAACCACAAAAATTTATGACTTTTTTTGTTTTTTCCAAAATATCTCCGAAATGGTTCAACTTAGAAAAAAGTTTTAAATGTAAAGTTTAAAGAACATAAAATTTCCTACATCTTTTTTGTAGCACAAATAACAAGCTTGCTATAGCTCTTTGAAAATAGGCAGTTTTCCTCCACTCCGAAAAAAAAAGAAGTTTTCACACCGAAAGCAAGGCGTCATAACTATTAGAACTTGAATAGAAAATTTAGTTTCAGAGAGTTTATTGACAGTTAGAATAGTTTGAGTTTTTTGCTCCCCCCCCTCCCCGCTGGACACAGAGTAGCAATTCTGGCTGACAGATTAGTTCCCACTAGACTCCAAAAACAAACTATGTTTTATGAAACTGAAATACATATATACACATTCATTTAAAGCACATACGACGATGCAATAATAATATTAAAAAAAACCCTTCCCCACTGCTCACGAACTAACTTTTCTGATCTGACAGAGGTAGTCTTCATCAGACTCCAATAATAGATGATATATTGCTATTTGTAACTGGATTACTCAATATATACATTCATTTGAACGATATAATTCGTACATTCTAGTCTAATTATTGCAAACAGAGATGCGATTTTTAAATATTAATGTGAAGGAATGAATATTAGGCAGCTAATAAGCAAACAATCAGCACAGTCATGCATCCTATGCTCAGATACAATAATAATAATAAACCCTCCCCCACCGCTCACGAACTAATATTTCTAGTCTGACAGAGGTAGTTTTCAGGCAGACTCCAATAACATATGATTTATATTGCAGTTTGTAATTGAATTACATAATCTTTTCATTCATTTAAAGAACATAATTCATACCATCTATTACAAGCGAAAATGCAATATTCGAATATAAATGTGAATGAATAAATATTAGGGTGATAATAAGCAAATAATAGACGTAATAATGCGTAAATAAAGGTACAATAGTAATACGCAGTGGCGGATCACCGAATAGGCGCATGAGGCGCTAGCTGGGGCCTCCAGCAAAGCAAGGGGCCTCGGAGCCGCGTCACTTCCTAAAAGATGGAAAGTCAAAATTTTGAGTGGAAAATGCTCAAAACTGCTGGAAATTGACAGTTAGTCATGGATTTTAGGCGCTTGTTGATTGCTCCCTATAGGGCCCCCTGCGTCTAAAGGGGCCCCAGGCTTCAGCTGTCTTCGTTTGAATTTTTCTGGGGCAAAAACTTTCTTTTGAGAATTTGCCATGGAAAGTCATAATTTTGAGTGGAAAATGCTCAAAACTCATGGAAATTGACAGTTAGTCATGGATTTCAGGCGCTGGTTGATTGCTCTCAATAGGGCCCCCCTGCGTCTGAAGGAGCCCCAGGATTCAGCTGCCTTCGTTTGAATTTTTTTTGGGAGAAAAAACTCTCTTTTGAGAATTTGCCATGGAAAGTCATAATTTTGAGTGAAAAATGCTCAAAACCCATGGAATTGACAGTTAGTCATGGATTTTAGGCGCGGGCTGATTGCTCCCAATATAGGGCCCCCTGCGTCTAAAGGGGCCCCAGACTTCAGCTGCCTTCGTTTGAATTTTTCTGGGACAAAAACTTTCTTTTGAGAATTTGCCATGGAAAGTCAAAATTTTGAGTGGAAAATGCTCAAAAGTCCTGTAAATTGAGTTTTTCATGGATTTTAGGCGCGGGCTGGTTGCTCCCAATAGGGCCCCCTGCGTCTAAAGGGCCCCCAGACTTCAGTTGTCTTCGTTTGGATTTTTCTGGAAGAAAAAACTTTTTTTTTTTTTTTTTTGTGGATATGCCTTGGAAAATCATAATTTTGAGTGGAAAATGCTCAAAACTACTGGAAACTGACAATTAGTCATGGATTTTAGATGCTGGCTGATTGCTCCCAATAATTCCCCCTGCATCTAAAGGGGCCCCAGGCTTCTGGTGGCTTTGTTTAAATTTTTCCAAAAGAGAAATTTTGGACATTTTTTTTTTTTTTTTTTGTATTTGTATAAGGTTTAAAGTTTCAAAATATATATTTGTTTCTTTCCTCCGGAAAACTTCATCTAGCATATTTCGCACTGTACTGTAACTCAGCACTTTTTCTGAGATAGGAGAATTCCCGCTTTTTTCTTCAAGGTCGTATTTTGTCCCTGAGAAAGTGGGGTGTTAGATAAGAAGTAAGAAAAGGAAAGGCATTTTTATGGCACTAAGACAGGGGGGTTGGGTTGACCTTGGAAAATCGCCGCGAGAACTTTTCTGTCCGGTACATTTCAATCCAATTCAGTAGTTCAGTCAGTGAGTGTTGTCTTGTAAGTGTTCAGAATCTTGCTAGTTTAATGAAAGAAAAAAGCATTTACAAAAATAAAACAGCCCTGGGATTTAGGTGAGCAATCACACTTTTTTTTCTCCAATGCGTTTTCCTTTTTGATCATAAGTTTAAAAACGAAATTGTTTCAAAAGAGTCGGGAAAAGTTCTTTTTGAGGCAATGCTTCTACGCAACATTCTTTTTACGATGCTGAATTTTTCCTGCTGCCGAGCAGGGCTGCGGAATCGGATGGAAAATGGTTGACTCCGACTCCAAGATTTTGAAACATCCGACTCCGATTGCGGCTTTTTTATTTTTTTAATTTTTTTTTTCAAATCCCTCTTATGGGAAGGGGGGAAACTCCTAAATAGAGATTCAAATATTAATTCCTTTTTAGTGAAATTTTCGCGTTGTATTTTATTGTAAACCTAAGATGCATACAACGTTAGAAATTCAATATGAAAATCAAATTATCCGATAGGTGCGATTTCTAAAGTAAGATTACTAAAAAGTCCCATTTTTTAAAAAAATGAAAAAGATTAATTTGCTCCCCTTTAATGTTTAACAGATGCTGATCAAATCATGTGCTTTCAATTTTTGAAAGCACTGAGAAGAGTGAGAGAAAGAGTTTTGAAAGTAAAAAAAACTTTTTTGCTAAGTCAAAAACTTTTCTTGAGAGGTGGCGCCCCTCCCCCTCCCTCCCGGGTGGCACTCATCTGGTGGGTGACACCTAAACTTAATTTCACAGTTTATAAAAATTGAGATTCTTTAATTCTGAAAAAATTCCCCAATAATAAATCTTAAATTTCATCTTAAAAATTTCAACAAAAATATTGCACTATATTGCGGAGAGAGGTCGTGTATATGTACGTCTGGAGCAATTTTTACACAAAATGCAGCGGTATACAGCTTTGTACGAATAGCTTTAACTAGATACCTACATTTCTTGGCTCAATTTTTAATTTTAATTTTTTAATTGACGGCTTCAGAATGAACCTTAATATGAAGATTTTAGGATTAATTATAATTATTGAGTGTTGTAAGCAATAAATCATATACTAATTTTATTTTGTACTTTTCAGTGTTAACCAAGCTTTCTTAGATAAAATTTTTAGAATTAAAAAAACATTTAGGGGGGGAGTGTTGTACCTTGGGGCACTGCTAATTTCTAAGAATCTATTTTTAGCAGCCATGTTTTTATAATCTCTAATAGTAACCTTTCACCCTAAATGGTGCCATAGTAAAAATCAGCATCAAATGAGTAAAATTGACGATTTTGTGAGAGAAAGCGAATTTCATGACTCAAAAGTAAATATTTTCTTCTTTTTCATTTCATTTTCCGTCTTTGTATGTATTTGTAAATTTAGTCAACTGAATTTTATTCTGTTATAAAAGAGAAGTACTTTCATTATTTTCTCATAAGCAAATTATTTATAGTGCTTCTAGATTGACCATCATTTTGGTTTTCATTAAATTGGTGACTGTACCTTAGGAAAGCCAAACATTTTGTACCTTAGGACACGTTCCAAGGTACAACATATGCATGATTCTTAATAATTAAGATATGTTTAGGAACATGGAACAATGTTCTAATCTTATATGTAGTCTTTTAAACAACTTTTTCTTTTCTGGTTCAAAATTGGTTCAAGCATAAAAAGGCTGTTTCCTGAATCATGAAGACTTTCCCATAGAACAACAGGATGTGTCCCAAGGTACTATAGGATGTTGAACCTTGGGGTAGCTTGGAAGTTATACTTTAAATGGCTGGCAACATTTTATTTTCAAATTGTCTGAATTAAAAATTATATATTCTATAGAAGTATGTTGGGCTATTTTAATGTGACTTTTAGATTTTAAATTTGATTCAAATAATTGACATTAAAAATTAAAATATGAAAAGTGTTCCAAGGTACAACATTATCCCCTATATTTTATCGGATCTTTTGTATTTGTGCTTTCGTACCAACACTCTTTTGAACTTACCAAGCACCCTGAAAAGTTTCTCGACTTGCTCAAGCGATACATGCATTCCTTTTACTATTTTATAACAGAGATCGAGGTAAAAAATATATTATTTTTATTTCAAAGTAATTATTTAGAAAATGTTAGGCAACAAAATTGTTTGCTATCAGTTAAATTAAGTTAGAAAATAAGCAAACTAAGAGACGGCGTAGGTAGCTGTTACAGAAAATTCGATAAACAATCAAGCCAGCTGGTTGCCACAATGAGTTATTTTCTTATTAGTAGGTATTTATACATGTAATCAAATTAATTAGTAGTTAATTTTTCAAAAAAATGCAAGGAGAGTCAGGAAAAATTAAAAAAAAAATGAAACCCGGAGTCGGAGTCGAAATGTTTTCGAACGACTCCGACTCCTTTACCCTAAAATGAGCCCGACTCCGACTCCACAGCCCTGCCGCCGAGTTATGATTATTCCACAACTGTCTTTTTTTGTTTGAAAGTTTTCCGTAAAAAAAAATGCTTTCTTGCGCACAAAAGTAAATTTTTATAGTTTGTTTTCAACTGTCGCGTAGGGTGTTTAAGTAGTTATATCATATTAAACCAAGATTTGTGTTCCTTGAATAGAAGACATGATTTTTCCTAACAGAAGTTTCTGATATTCGCTGATGTTTTTTTCCCACGTTTCTGAGTTAACGTAATGGTGTTGTTTCGGTCAAGTTGATACATTGCGTTTAGATCTAGTTGAAACCGAATTATACTTAGGCTCACAAATTTTAATGGTTATTTTCTTTTTCCAGAAAGGCTTAGAAATGACCCCCCCCCTATGCACACACACACACACACACACACACACACACACACAAAAAGAGCATCCAGGATTCGCATTTGAATTTCGACTTCTTGAATTCAAATTACGCTTTTTACAATCATGAATTGCGATAAGTACCTACACGTTGGGTTTCTTGTTTCTACAAATGGAAGATAATGGAAATGGTCAAGAACGTTACACCCGTCATATTATGACTTTGGATTTTCTAGAATTGGTAATACGCATTAGCGGAGTACACGGGGGGGGGGGGGGGGAGAAGGGACACTTGTTGACCCGGGCCCGAGCCTGATGGGGGCCCAAATAGTAGGGGTAAATAATATGGAGGGGGCCCGTAAAAGTTTTATTTGTGATGGGTCCCAAAATTTCTGTACACCCTCCTGGTAATACAAGACATATCCACAAAAAAGAAATGGTGATTCGGATGCGGTAATACAGATGAAGAATTAATAGCCCATATCGACCAGTAGGTACACTTATAATAAAGATTATTTGCAGCGTATAACGTTATGTATTTTTATTTCTTATCAATCTCAAAAGATGGGAATTAGTAATCTTTAAATTTTGTATTTAGATGAATTTTTGCTGTTTAATTTCATCTAGATAAGTTTTTTGTTCTGAAAAATTTAATTTTATGCAAAAAAAGCCTTTTTTAAATGCCAAGTCTGCTTGAGCTAAGCCTCAGGCAGGGGCGGTATTTTCAGCATTTCGTTTGGGGGGTCGATTTTCTTGAACAGGATTTTCCTCAGTATGGTATAAAATACATATAGGTTAAGAGAAAGTGATAATAAAATGGTTTTAATGTTAAGAATAATAAGGCAATTTTGATGTTGAGAGCGAGACACAAAAGTCATCTTTCAAATGACTGACCTGATTGAAACAGTCAAAAAACAATGGAAGCAAGAAAGTTATGTTAAAAAACACATTTCCTTCAGATTCTTCTCTGTAAAATAACCAAGAAAACTTTTTAAATTGGGCTAGTATTTATTTTGCGTCATTAAAAAGTATAGTCGCGCAATTCACAAAACAGTTCTTCTTCCCTCATGCTATAAATTTAACTTATAAGTGTAATATTTTCTTTTTTGTTTTCTGTAACCGATCTACGTAATATTGAACTTAAGACCAATGATAAATGTATCTAATCAGACCCTGTCTCAATTTCTTGAGAAACTGAATTGATCATTTTGTTCGAAAATTACTAAGTTTCAATTGTCAATCCATGAATTATGATTAACGGATTGAAAGTTTTGTGATAGAGTGTAGCATTGTTAAAAAAAAAAAAAAACGCTCCACAATATAAGTATAGTAAACGAAAATTCAAACAAAGTCATACCTATCAAAATGACATCAGATTTCCTATCATTGAAAAAGTCGCTTTCCAGTAATTCGTCCAGGGGACTTTTATAGATTTAACTCTTGAATACCATCGTGTGTCACTCAGAGATTGTCAAGTAAAGAGCATCAAGATATATTTGTAGACGTGAAAGTATTTTTTGATATAGGATGTTTTTCAAAAAGAGCATAGCTTTACAAAGAGTTTCTAAGAAAGCATATAATACATCGAGTTACTAAAATGTGTTTCTAGTACAAGGAGTCAATGAATACTTACTAGCTAAACATTAAAATATAACATGAGCATTAAAATTTATGTAAAATGACATGGAGTTTACGCGTAAAAATTGCGCAGTCTCAACACTGTACCGGCATCTCATACAAGATGCCCGATCATAACATAGACTACGCATTTTTGACATATTTAACCCATATGAAGAGACTACTTCTTTAGTTAAGGAAAATAATTATTCTAAATCAGTTTTTTCTGTTTTGAAAATGCAGGCAAATGATTTTATAAGTTATCTTAAATGAATTGACCATTTTTTTATTCTGAGTGAAAAATTTGGGAGTGCAACCGCCCCTCTCACCCCCCTCCCTATTTGAAGCCCCTGGCCTCAGACGATTTGTAACTATGACTACGAAAATTTTGCTTTCTAAATAAATAATAAAAACTGCCATCGCCATGGTAATCTGAAAAGTCAGAGCAACATCAACTTTGGTCAAGTAAATAATCAATAAGCAATTCGTGATTGCTCAAAAAAAAAAAAAAAAAAAAAAAATTTGAATTTTTGGCATCTTGAATTCAAATTATGTTTTTCGCAATCACAAGCGTGTATGTTTGTGTAGGCGCATGTGTGTGGGTGCGTGTGTGTGTATGTATGCATGTGTGTGCGTGTTGTGTCTGCAGTGCTGTGTGTGTAGGCGTTCGTGTGTGTGTATGTAGACATATGTGTCTGTGTGCAGGCATGAGTGTGCGTATGTGTGTATGTAGACATATGTGTTTGTGTGCAGGCATGAGTGTATGTATGTGTGTAGGAGTGTGTGTCCTTGCGCAGGCATGAGTGTGTAGGCGTGTGTGTGTATGCGTGTGTGTGTAGGACATGGACGCAACCTGGAGACGGTTTTCGCAAGAGGAGCAGCATCGTGAGGCCGGTCGACGCGACGGTGGTGCTGGCAGAGATTGCTGGTGGGAAAATAAAATCAGCGTAACGCCAAAAACAGTCAAATGAGAACAATAAGCAATCGTGATTGCTCAAAAAAAAAAACCCCTCAAATGAATGAAATTACTCTAGAAATATTTAAAAGAGCGTAATTCGGAGAAGATAGCCATACTTTATTTACATTAACTAAATCAAATTTACTTTTAGCATCTCACTCGAACAAAATATTTTGTGAAAATCTTCTTTCAAAACAACCCTTAAAAACTTCATTTCGCTTATTACTTCAGCGCAACAGTTTATTCTTTTGTGTATCTACTTGACTCACGTTGAGTATAGTTAATAAATTTCGAGAAGAAATTTAAGATATTATTGTTGCGAATACATTATCTCTACAAAGGTTTGAAATCATTATTTAATAAGAAAATAGTGCTTGCATCCGATGAAATTTTGATTTGGTACGTAACCCTCGTACAGAAAAATATAAAATAACAAATATAACAAAAATCAAAATGTAAAATGTGTCTAAACTATAACCGGTCTAGCCTATTAAGTTATCCTTTAAGTATGGATTTCATTATACTGTACAATTTTCAAGAAAGAAACAAAAGCAAATCTCTCACGAAGGTTTTCATCACATTTTAAATATCCCGTAAAGTTTGTCTACTGTTGTATTTTGGAAACTATACAGTTTCGAAAATCGGGAAGGGGGGGGGGGTAGGAAGAATTGATCTCTATCTATTGTTTTGAAAAAAAAATCGATTAAAGGCAGTCCCTGAGCTCCATCCCTTACCCTAACGTCAATAAATATAACCTATAATCGTGTTTTTAGGACTTCAATTTCAACAACTTTCCGCTGAGACCCCTGCACCCAGGACCGGATCTATAAATTTCGGACCCCCTACAACAAAACTTGTAGGGCCTCAGAGGCCAACAGTGTATATTTGTAACGTTAATAAGTCTTAGAGTGCTAGATTTTTTTCAGTTTTTTCTTCAATTTCTTGGGCCGTAAAAAAACCTGGTGCACCCCCGCACTACGGGGTCTGCGGGTGCGCAGATCCGGACCTGCCTGCAGCTGCACCTTTGTGCCCCCTAACATCATCAAAGAAAGTCTAAAACTGCGTTTTTAAAACTATGAGTTTAAAATTTTTCCCGGGGGAGAACTTTCCCCCGGACCCCCCCCTCTCTTCTTTTTTTTGCTATCCAATTAAAGGTTCTCTTTCTCCTCTCTCTTTTTTTCTGGGCCAAATGAAAAAAACCTCCCGCCCCTAAGATTGTTTTTCTCTCTGGTTGCGCCACTGAATGATGCGCATTGAAAAACAGGGGAAAGCTGCGATTTTGCTAGATGGTCTGAAATTGGGGTTCGGATCTCACACCCTGCACTACCTAAATTACCAAAAAAACAAAGACAAAATTTTTCGCAGTAAACTTTTTTTGTCAGAAATATCGTTGTTTTTCCTTTTTAAATAAGAATAATCCCCCCCCCCCCAAAGCTTGTTGATTAAAAAAATATGATTTTTTGCATTGTAAATATAGGTAACCATATCACTTTCATTGTGTTAATTAAAGGGGGCCTCCGGATAGGTTGCGCCTGGGGCCCCAAAATCGCATGATCCGCCACTGGTAATACGTAATGAACACTTTGAAAAAATTCTGCTGAAACTGACTTTTTGAGGTATGAAAAACCCTAAAGAATTACCTTTCAAAATGAAAATCAAACTGTAGAAGCTTAATACAGATTAATTAGCCGTTTTGAAGGTCCAGGTTCTCCCGGTTCAGAATCTGTAGGGGGTAGAAACAAGCTGTGGTCCTTTAATTGTTCATCTCCTTGTTGCGGTAATTCCAAAAACTCCTGGAACAAATCTTCTTCAGCAGTCTCATCCAAAGATGAAATTTCTGCAACATTTTCACAATTTGTGCCACTGCAGTGCTTGCACGTGCTGGAGCATTTTAAACCTGCCTTGTGACAAGAACAGGCTCCAGTACAACTTTTCTTGCAGGTACGAGGCACAATCTTCAAAAGATTCTGAGTAACTGAATCTCTTTTCGTGTCAACATGCATTAGACCTTGCTTTCTGCGTTCCCAACCCCATTTCTCTGGTTCAATTATGTTGCCTAACCACCTTTGAATTTGGTGGTAGAACCGATATGAGTGATAACGTCCAGCATCCTCCCCCCCTCCCCGCATGTTGGAGGTAGCCCTGCAAGATTTATCTTAGCCCTGTATACTAGTTTCATAAAAAGATTAAATTGCAAAGTATTCAAAGATAGGTTCAAATACTTTACGTCACCTGAACATTAATATTTGCAAAATGTTTTCTCCAGCTGCAGCTAAGGCATCATGATGACAGATTGGGTCCATAAATACTTCAATAGCTTCCTTAATATCAGGCGTTTTTTTGACTATTTTGTACAACTTAACTTTGCCTTGGCCAAAGATTGCCGAAATCGTATCACACCCACTAAAGGCATGGATGAAAAGAATATTGCTGAGGTTAAACTTAAAAGATATAGTGGGGAAAAAAACAAATCACAAGCATTCCCTCTTCCAGGTTTTAAAAAGAACAAGTTGCTGAAAGGCTGTCATCAGCACCAACAGATCTATATCCTCTCGCCCTTTATAACAACCTTTTCAATTTCTTTTGCCTTTGAAAGAGCAGTAAGTAAGTCGGAATCATCTTGAGTCTGTCTGACTTCAATGCCACTTTTCGAAATATGTCTCAAGAAGTTGAATAAGACAATTCTTGTTGTTATAATTTGCCAGTAATCTTTCTTGAGGAATTTAGTTAACATGTTAGGTTCAACCATTACTTCAAGGGAAGAGATTGATTGCTCATTGATATAGCATTTGTGACAGGCAGTGTGAATTGTCACTTCTTTTAAGAACTTCAAAAAACGCTGATGTTTTTCATTTTGCCGTTTTGCGCTGCATCTTTGAAGATTTTCTTATTCCCTTCGCCTTCACAATCTTTATTTCGCATTCATGCAAACTGATTTTGCAAATAATAATAATAATAATTTAAAAAAAAAACACCTTGGTCAGGCGTAATCATTTCTAGGGAAAAAATTATAATACAGAACACACAAATTGATAAAACATATGTTCTCGCTCAAACCCTGAAGTGACCTACATGAGTAGTTATTGAGTCGATTCATCTCATTTGGAGAAAAAAAGGGGGGGATGGAATGGGGGGGGGGTGTTTTGTTTAAGTTAAAGGGAACGGAGGCATTTACCCTCAACTATGAAAGACAAATGATTTCCAAGGTCAGACTGCCGGCGTTTCTCCTTTTTTCCTCCGTTATCCGATGCGCTTTCACGCACTTCGCTGGGGGGGTTCAGAAAAAGTGTGACTTTCAAGAAGCTGTAACTCGCTTGCTTTTCATGCTACAAAAATGTTTTAGTGACAAAAGTTGAAGGAAATTTAATCCCCTTTAACATTTGCATTGGAAGTTTTTTTGTAATTTTAACCATTTTTGAGATATTTTGAAAATATTACAAAAAGTCACAAATTTTTTGGGGGTTTTCGGCCCCCAAAACTTCTCCCGAGGTCTTTCGTGTTGGATAACTTGGTTTTTTCATATTGGCACTAGTATACACAAATTTAAAAAATAAAATCTTTGACCCCATTTTTTGTAAGGCAAGCCCGTTTTTTTCTACCTATTGACTGGACTAATTGGGATGCAAGAGACCAAATGATTTAAGGACGTCTGCCGTGCTACTTGATCCTAGGGACTGCCTCACTGTTCTTTGTTATTCTACCACTGGACTCACTGAACCTATATTCTTTTTTTTCCATTTCAAATCGATTAAAAAGTAAGATTTATAAAATGACCTTTTAGGATTTTTCTAAAATTTTACACAGCGATAGCATTTAGTAATGTAAGTAAAAGTCCAAGTTTTTAGATTCTTAAAATATTCTTCGATTGAGGGGTAAGATCATGATTCGATTGAGGGCCATCTACAAAAGATCGATCTTTTGTAGATGGAGTACCTTTTGAATGCATGTAACTTATTTTCAAATTGCTCTATACGTAAAAAATTGATACCATTTTAAAGATCTTGAAAGGGGCTTTAAGATCATTTATTACTTGACACAAAGTAAAATTTTAAATTTTGGAGTGATTCTAAATGTCCTTTGACCTTGAGTATTTTCAAAAGCTATTTTAAAAATCTGATATTTATTAGGGCGCATCAAATACATCGAAATTTTCCCAATCTTTTAGCGGTAGTTTGGAAACGTTGTGAACTGCTAGCATTAAAATGTATGAGAAATCTTAAAATTCTAAGTTGATATCTTCTGTCGCCTCAGTGGACCGAAAGTTTCGAAAATTGGACAAAAAATGATCAAATTACAAAAATTATTAAGTAAGACAAGATATTGTGGATCATTTTGGGCTAGCGCTTAAAAGTTGCTTATTTGCAACTACTTTAAACATAAAAAAAAATAATTATAGATTAATATCGTCTGTTGCGTCATCGGCACCAAATTTGTAAATTTTGACGCATTTCGGTACTTTGCAGTGTAACTGTTAACTGCTTGCACAATGCCAAATGTAAATTTTAAACAAATATAAATCGAACATACCTTATTTTAATGAAACCAGAAATTTTATTTTACCTTTCAAACATACAAATAGCAAAAGCATTACTATTTGTAATCATTTTTTGTCGCAAATGATGGAATGCATCATTTGGATTTCTTGAATATTTACGACCCAAGCTTTGCTTTTAATTCACGACTCGAACCGCACCATGCTGCGAACACTCGTTTGTGAGATCAATTCACTTCTACCAGTTTGTTGGCATTCTCAGCTTCAATGAGATAGCATATCCTTCCTGTTAGTTATTTACTGTTCCTGACTGAGTAGTTCTAATAAGAACGAAACGGCAGTCTCAGAATGTTATAACCGGGCTGTCTGGTAAAATGCATGTTGTCTAACGGGTATTTCTGATCTGCACTGAGAGTGGTGGGATCCAAGTTTGGCAGCTCACATTCAATACTAGTAAGAGTTACCATTAGAAGTTTTTCGCATCCTTTGAAACTTCGTCGCATGTCTCCGGTGTAAAATGTAAGGCTTGTTCACTTGCTGTCAATAGATGTAATCGCCACCCATTGAAATGAAGTAAGCAGATAATCTATTGCGCTGATTTTTGAAGTTCCATTTCAAACTTGCTAATTACACAATTAAATACGCCCTTGTCGTCACACCCAGGAACGACAAGGTTGCTGAAGTCATCCAATAAAGCACTTGTTACGTATTCGTAAATGCTGTTAGATGTATCGAAACTGGAAGCGCTTCCAGATGTAACATGTCCCATGTACGTGGAACCAAGCTAAGATACAATAGAGTAATGTGCTTCTACAATTGTTCTTTGAAACTGCTTGCCCTCAAGGGGTTCAGTTATCAAAGTTTTGTCCTGCAATCCAACGAAATGAAGGTACAACAAAAATGAACAATTTTCATTTGATTTTGAGACCAATTTTCTATAAATTTTCTCCTTAATATTTTATTTGAGTCTGTGACTAGGCTGGTATCAGATTCCAAAATTAATACCAAATCCTGCATAATACTCGATGCAATAGCAGCTGTGGCTCTGTCCGATACATCATACCTTTGACTGACAAGAAAAGTTATCCAATTTTAAAAGCATTTGAACACATCTTGTGGACGTGTTTGATGCCCACCTTGTCTCCCTCACAAACACGTTTATGTAAAACTGAAGGAATGATGCATCGACGTATAAATTTTCTATCTTCAACGCAAAAGTTTCAGCAATAAGTGAAAAGTATGATTCTTTGTTTCCACTATTTTCACAACCAATACGCCAGCTCTCGTGAGGGCAACATCTTATGATGTCTTTATGGGTCATTCCATGCGAAATGAGCAAATCAGCTGTGGCTGACATGTCACAGATTTCAATGAAAATTTTTATTTAGGTAAACCATGCATATCTGTGAGGAAATGCAAGGTATGGAAGTTTAAAAACTGTTTGTTGCTTTGTTATTGACATTAGAAGTTGATGCTTACGCTAAGTCTAAATTTTCGGAGTTCATTGCTGCCAGTTTGTGACTCAATAACTCCATAAGTTATAAACGTACACTAAAAAAGTAAATATTTCCGCATTCTATAAACAAATCTCTATTGGGGAAAAAGCAAAGTAAAATTTATTCGGATCTTTTTTTGAATCTGAGATATTAACAAATATTGAAATTTTGCCAATTTACTTCAGATTTCAAATCACTCTTCTAGCTCTTTTAATGAAAATATAAGAGTAAAAATGATTCAGATTGAAAAACTATAACTAACTATCAGCTCTAATTTAGTTACTGTTTATGAATTTCTTAATGACGAAATCGTACTTCAAAAAATCTAAAATTTCTTTTTTTTCCTCTATTTCAGATGTTTTTTTCGAAGATGAGGGAATGCTCTAAATTTACTCAAGTTTTTTTATTTTTGTTACTAGAGCAATAATTTTGACATATTACTTGAATCACTACTGTTATAAATAGCTACCTTTTTTTTTCACCGTACATTTAGCGAAACAAGTAGTTTCCCATTCAGCCTCATATCCCGTTTACTAGCACTTTCCCCTATTGTAAATTGAATATAATTTGTGTTTAAACTAGGATTTTATTTTTTTTCTATGGATCGTAAAATCATGAGAAATGGATCGTGAATCGTTAAAAAAAAATAAAAAAAAACCTAAGTCACTGACTCAAATTTTTGAAAGAACAATAAAGAAAAAACTGATGAAATGATGGGTGAATCTAAAAGTTGAAACTTCTGTGTCTTAATACCGAGTGACTTAAAGAATTTAATGCATCCGAAAAACTATTGCAATTAAATTTAGCTTGTGCAGTCTTTACATAGTTTTCAACTCTTGTGCTGTTACATTAGGGTCAATCCATGAAGGTTCGATAGATGGGTGCGCTCGACTAATTTTAATTATTCTGAAACTCATATCCCCAAAAGTTGCATATGAATGAAAGTTTAAAACCACTTTTATTTTTTCTCCAATCTGGACTTTTGATTTTTTAGAGGTCATCAAAAGTCATTTTCGTAGTCAAAAATGGGACTTTTAGGCCTTTGCATTTTGACAAAGTCTATTTGAATTACATTTATGGCAGCCAATTTTACACTTTGGTGTTGAAGTGCATAAGATGATAGTCTTACATGCTGAGTTACGCTGCTGTAAATTAATACGTAAAATAATGGCAACAGATTCAAGTTCAAGGTCAAATGTAAAATTTTTACTTATTTCAAAAGGGGATAACTCATTTAGGGGACGAAAACACAAATTGCAACAAGGCAAAAACTAATCACTGGAATCACGCTAAAAAGAATATGTAACTGTTGCTGTGTGGTTGTTTACCCCTTATAGATTACAGCCCCTCAAAAATCAGAAAAAAGGCATTTTTAGACCCCTGTAAACCAAAAGGGGATGACATTAAAAATAAAATTTCTTGGACAATTGAATATTCCATTCAAGTGCTATGTATGCTATATACAAGGTGTTCCGTTTTAACCTGCAATACCTCTATTTTCGCGACTGTAAGTCCTAGATTCATACTTCCAATTGCAAAAATGTTCACTATCAGATGCAGAGTTAAAATATTGAAAATTTGAGATAAAAATAAAAATGAGTAAAAAAATACAAAATTTAACTTGTTATACGGGCCTCAGGTCACTTAACTTATATTAAGGGAAATTAACTCAATTGAAAAACATTTCCGATACAAAAAGTTTGAAATTAGTACGACCATAATCACCGAGATATGAAACGTAGCGTTCTGTGACTTACACCACTTTACACTCGCCGTCAATAACACCTTTTGGGGGGAAATATAGCAGTTAACAAGTGTTTAAAATCATATGTGCAGAATGTGGTTTATTCAAATTGTTCGAGGTTTTGCAGGGTGTTTTTGCGCATTACGGCTTAACATTTGAATGACTCTTTGAATATCAATGAAAAATATAAATACCTTGGTTTTTCTATGTTGAAAAAATTGTCCTTCTTTTGAAAGGGCGATAAGTTCCAATCTCCTCATCTGTATGGTCCCTTAAAACTTTAAGCGATAAGGAGATATTCCAGTTCAAAGAAAATCGCCTTAATTGCTAAGGGAGACAGCAAATCATGCCAACAGATCTACTAAATCAAATCAAATTAGGTTACACCAAAAACGTGTAGAGGAAGAGGAATTTTTCGAACAAAAACGGGCCTGGATGGGAATTGATCGCTGATTTAAGGACGCTATGAGTGTAGATGTGAAAAACGGGTTTCAACTGGTCAGTTTTCGGTGACCTAGGAAACTTAAGAAGATCTGCAATAATAATATCCGCCTACGGATAATCTGGAGTTTATGGTAATGATTTACAATAACTTCTTTTATGGATCGATTGCGAAACATCGTATCATTTACAGTCTAGGATTATTTTCTGTTATGATTGAAGACTGAAATAGTTATCATAGCATATTAGCTACTGAGGTTGTCAATTATTATATGTAATTTTAGGAGAATTACGATTAAATGAAGAGTGAAAGAAGGAAATAAAACGCGAACCTTCGGTTGCCTACCTTTTTCGCTTCCTTAATCAGGGTTGTTAGGGGATAAAAGGTTTTCAACGAGGGAGACAATTTACCCCTCATCGAGTTTCCGAAAATTGTTGCCATAAATTAGGAGTAAAAGCTGTAAATAAAACTTTAAAGTAATGTCGCCTTCCATTTTCCGGGCCTTAACCATGGTTGCTAGGGGTTAAAAGGTGCCCAAAAATGAGTAATTTACAATCATCGAGTTTCCACATAAGTTATAATAAAAATGTAGGTAAAAATATTACAAAACCGATGGGATAAAGCAACCTTAGTTTAGCGTTTTATTTCCATCTTTTACTCTTCATTTATGATAACGATTTTCGGTAACTCAATGAAGGTAAATTACTCATTTTTAGGCACCTTTCAACTCCGGCAACCCCCTGATTAGTTCATGTGAAAGAAGTAGAAGTTCTTACTTTCTCGTTTTATTTACAACTTTTACTCTTCATAGGGTAGACCGACCAGTGAGTGAACACCACCCAGTGAATGAACAGCGCGTCATTTTTAAAAAAAAAATAAGCTTCCAAAATTTTTTTTCTAAATAAATTCGCTACAAAAGTGTTCTTTATTGATATTCTAAGTTATTTGACACCTGATTGGTTACTTTGGATACGTATTTTTTTCCTGAAAAAAATTTGAAAGTTTTACTGCTGTGAATCGTTGTTTTTCTCTTTTAAAATAATAAGGCTGGTTTCGCGCAAGCAATTATTTTGATGAATATTATTTTTATTGATAAATTTTATTTTTTAACTTTACGAAAGAAAAATTAAGTATACATATTTAGGCTATGGATTTAAATTGTGTCAGTCAACGCAGAATGCGTAGATTTTCAGGTAGAGGGGTGTTCAGTCACTGGGTTCGAAAAATTGCGAAAACCCAGTGAATGAACAATGGCAAAATTTCTTTTGATTTAAAAAGAAATTTCAAGTTTCTTTGATATATTTTAATTTTCTTACTTATTTGTAATGCAGATAGTTTTATATGCTTATTTATTTATGTACTAGTGGTACCCGCACGGCTTTGCCCGTAATAGAAAAATTAAAAGGTCTTTTGGTTCGCCTGTATATTTACAAATAATGTATGGTAAATTTTATCGCCAATTGGCTTGTACTCATGTTACGGTTCCACGTTATGATAATATGTATCTCGCCAATTGGCTAGTGCCCATGTTACTGTTCCACGTTATGATAATTTCGTAATTTATTCGTCCATCTTATGATATTTTTGTTCTTAAAATTGGAATAGAAAAAAAAACCGCATCAAATTTTCGAAAAATCGCTTCGCGGTGCAAACCCCCCATGCTAAAAACTAACTTTGTGCCAAATTTCATGAAAATCGGCCGAACGGTCTAGGCGCTATGCGCGTCACTGCGATCCTGACAGAGAGACTTTCAGCTTTATTATTAGTAAAGATTTCATTATATATTTTATAATTTCTTTATTTTTGTCTTTGTAAACAATGCACTTTTTACTGAGTTTTATCTTTTGTCTATCTATATCTCTATCTGTATATTAACCTACCTACCTACATCTATCTTTCTATGTCTTTATCTCTCTTGATAGATAGACAGATAGAGAGATAGAGAAATATATACAAAGAGAGAGAATAGATAGGTATATATGTGTGTATGTTTGTATATTCAAAGATAAATAGATAGAGGAAGATAAAGAGATAGATATATAAAAAATAATAGGTAAATAGATATATAGGTAGATATAGAGATAGAATAGGTAGGTAGATAGATAGATCGATAGATTTATTGATAAATAGATAGGTAGTGGTTAACAGATAGATAGGTAGATACAGAGATTAATATAGAGATATATAGCTAAGTAGAGAGACTGATATAGAGATAGATAGTAGGTAGATATATAGACAGGTAGATAGACCTTTTGATATAGATTGTTGGGTAGATATAGATAGGTAGATATGCTGATAAGATAGATAGATAGGTAGATAGACAGGTAAAAATGCAGGTAGACAGATAGATAAATAGATTGATTAGGAGGAACGGTAATAGATTGGTAGATATTTAGATGCACAGACAGATAAATAGGTAGATAGTTAGGAAGATAGACAGATATATAAGTAGATAGATGTATAGATAAGTATATAGATAAGTAGATGTATATAGAGAGAAGTAGATAGGTAGATAGATAAATATATAGATAGATAAGTAGATAAATAAGTAGATAGATCGATAGGTAAGTATATAGATAGATAGAAAAATAGATAAGTACATTGATAAATAGGTAAATAGACATAGAGATAGATACGATATATAAATAGATAGATATATAGATAGATAAGTAGATACATATAGATAGTTATATAAATAGATAGCTAGATAAATAGATATAGTAGTTATATATAGATAGATAGATAGCTAGATAAATAGATAAAGTAGTTATATTTAGATAGACAGATAGATAGGTAGATAGATCTCAAAGAAATTTAGTTTCTTTTTGAATCAAAATTTATCATGTTCATTCACTGGACCAATTTGTGTTCATTTACTGGTTCGAGGTGTTCATTCACTGGGTCTTTGTGCCATTTTTTCATTAAACACCTAAAAAAGTCAGAAGCGGAACCATTTATGTTCCCCCGATTTTTGAGAGATATTTACATAGATCAATTAAAATGTTTTAGCTATCACAATCTGTATAGTGTAGAATTTAAAATTACTAGGATTTTTAAAAAATGAAATGGTGCTTAACTGTTCATTCACTGGTCGATCTACCCTATGTGGTAACAATTTTAGGAAATTCAATGAGCGTAGGTCACAAGGCTAGAGGGATCTTAGACTATTACGGTTAGAAACTATGGCTTTCGTAGTATTTGCGATTCTCACTTTGGTGTCAACAACAAGAAAAAATCCGACAAACTACAATACGTTCATTAAATAAGTTCCCGAGAACACTTAGATTTTCTTATTACGAAAGAGACATTTTTTTCCTCGCTTCCCTTTTTCTGCTTTGATTAAACTTGCAATGTTAAAACTTCTTCAATGACTATTCTCAGGACGTGAGCTTTCTTCAAAAGACAAGTAAGCAAAAAAAAAAATCTTAATACAATTGCTAAGCACCACTCTAATACTCTGAGACAAAACGTGTCATGTTTTGACGTTTGGATCAAAATTAATACCAATAATTAAGAGTAAAATTTAAAATATCAAGTAAAAAAGATCATTTCACTACTTTCTCCAGACTTCACAACCTGGTTATAAAAGAAATGCAGGGAGCCGACTTAAACTAGTGGGTATAAAATTCCGAACAGAACCGTTTACATTGCAATCTTCAGTGGATCAATACTACTTTTAAATTTATCAGTTCTACATTTTGTAAGGATAGGGTAGCAATTTTTACTTGCAAATTTTCTGCTTTACTCCTCTACTATAGGAATTTCACTTATTGCGGTTTGTAATTTCCTAATATGAGCCGACTTCATAATAAATGTTAGTTAACTTCATATGCGAAAATAAGCGACACCTAAACCACTTTTTCTAACTTGAAACTTGAGTTCTCAGTAAAAAGGTAGGTGAAATAACAAGCGATACTCGTACTTCAATGAAAGTTCGAAATCTAGTATATTTTGGATATCGCCAATGAATATCAACATTCACACAAGAAAGACATTGCCTCAGGACCCCATATTTTAGGTTAATCACCGGTGAAAGTCCATCTTTTCCAATTTCTTTTATGGTAACATATAAACTTGCTACAGTTTCGTTACTATGCATTATCTATAGATAAACTCAGTGTATCTAAATATCTTTGTCACTTTTTTTATGTTTTAAGAAAATATATGATTAAAATTGTTAATATGGTTTCAGACATTCCTTTGCTAGCGAAAGTCACTGCAATGAAGTTAGACTGAAAAAGAAATAATTTCCGTGTTTTGACTTCATTTTTGAGACGCATCGTGACTACCTTGTACTGGTCTAGCGAAGTAAGTTTTCAAAATCTTTCATTTTATAAACAGGGGGTTATAAAATAACATGCGGTGTTAAGTGTAATTGAGTAATTAATTATTGTCAAAAATCAAGCAATGTAACACACACCACTTTTATTAAATACAAATGACTGTGAAAACATCATTAAATATCAATGTCTAAAAAAAAAGTCGTCATGAAAACGTTTCGACCCGGCAGCAAGGAAGTATCGTTTTCGATAACATTCATGCAGGAGTACAGTTCGACAATACTCATGGTCCCATCCCACATTGACACTTTAGGAAGAGAGTGTGTAATGAAACTTTTAAACGTTTTCCTTATTATACGTGACTCCGTATTTTTTCTTATAAAATGAATTCACTGATAAGTCTCTGAGTAATGGATGTTCCGGGTCGTATACATTCATTTTCCAGATGGTAAAGTGCCCAGCCACAATATTATTACTGGACTGATCGCTTCTAATTTCACCAGTGAAATTCTGGCAATTAGGGAAGCAATCGCTCTTCACAGAGTGCGGCAAAAGAGTGGCAACTTTTTTATAGTTTAATTTTATCAAACAAGGAAATTTTAAGAGATTTTACAATTAATAACAATAATATAGACCTTTGGTCATAATATATTCTGCCTGTTTCAAAGTGGCCGCCTCTGACGGCGATATATAGGTCCAGACGTGACTTAAAATTTTCAGCAATGGACCGCAGATCCTCCGGCGACAATCGAACCCATTCTCGACGCAGCGATCTTTAGCGTCTCCAAACTTTAGTTAGGCTTAGCACAGTTCCTGGCCTTCAAAATGGACCACACGCTGAAGTAAATCGGATTGAAGTCCGGCAAGTAGAGCGGCCATTCCGCCAACGAGATAAAGTCTGGAAAAGGGCTTGCACCAGTGTTGCGTCATTTTGTCTTGTTAACCAGTGCTTTGTGAGTCCTGTTGAAACGTCCGATTTGCCTCGACGAAGTGCTGTTGAGCCCAGAGAAGCAGGACAGTTTTGAGAATGTCGATGCGGTATACTTCTTCGTTGATTTTCACGCCTTGATCCACAAAATTGAGTGGGGTAGTACCACTGGCGCAGATTTCGCCCCAAACCATCACCGAAGATATTTTTTGACGGCATCCAACGACGGCTGAGGTACCCGGAGCCTCTGCGGACCACATCCGATCGTTTTGGAGGGTGAATGCTTGCTCGACGGTGAACAGCTTCTTGTCCGTAAAGAGGATACGCTCCCATCGTTGAGCAGCAACCCGACGCTTGAGTTGCGGCATCTTTTCAGCCGTATGCATTTGTTGTCGTCTTTGAGACGCAGAACTTTCTGGAGCTTGTACGCCTTGATGTTGAGCTCCACGCAATGGCGAAACCTCTTTCGCCATTCGGCGAAATGATCGATCGCTGATGCCGGTCTCACAAGCGATTTTTCTCATGGAGAGCCTCGGATTTCGCTGAAAACCGCTTCTTGATGATCTTGTGGTTGACGGACATGTTGACGCTTTCTGCCACTTCCTGGACGGCGGCAATCGTGGCCAAGCTACTTGTATCGTTTGGTTGCTTCAGACACTATCTTCTTTCCAAAACCGAGCAAAAACGAACAATATCACATTGTCGTTTCCCTTGCCGAAACAGTTCCAAAATTGCAACACGTTTGCTTGACAATCAACAAAGAAAAGCATGTCAGTTAATCAATAGAAACATGACAAATGACTCAAACAGAAAAATACGGAGAATTTAGTAGTAAAAGAATTATGTTACTGCACTTAAACATGTTTGCGCAAAAACTCATAGGTTGCCATTTTTTGCCGCACTCTGTATTTAATTGAGTTGCAAAATTTGAACTAAACTGAAGGACTGGTAATTTTCTTAGATTTCGGATCCGCTCTGATATTTATCAGAAAAGGAGAAACCGTAATCTCCTCTGAGGTTATCGACTACTTTGAACTGCTGCACAGTGGTAGAAAGCCATGTGTTCTACAATGGATGCCTGCATATGTGAACATCGAGGGAAATGAATGGACTCCCTGGCCAAAAAGAGCCGGGACTTGATTCAAAAGAGAACGACTATTACACTTGATGATGTCAAAATGGTTGCTTGACACAGAACTTTCACGCATTCATCAAAAGAGTCTCTCATTACAGACTTCGATTTTCCAAGTGCTATCACATCGACAATTGCGAAATTCAAAACAAATCATAATAAGGGTATGAAGATTCCCCTGATAGCTCAATATCTTATGTCTAGTGCAAACACTGCACTAATATTCAGCAAACGCCCGACCGCATCCTGCGATCACTAAAAATCTTCTGAGAAATAAACTGGCTCCGCTTAGCGAGTTGCTGCAGGAAATCCTCTACAGTCCAGACACACCGATACTGGCTGAAACTGTGATCAAGCCCTTCGGAAAAATTTAAAATTTAATGTCCACGGATACGAAAACAATAACAACAACAATGAATGCACGTATCTTCGATCCGATGGGATTTAACGTGTTTTGACATCAACTTGAGGTTTTGATTCTATAACATGAGGAAGGTAGAGCAATGTTGACTAAACGCGATAAAATTAATGATTCATAGATAATTTAAGATTATAAAAGTACTGTGTCACTGATTTGGTTTCTCAAAGATAAAGACTGATGGACAGATGTCCCAAAAAGCACGCCTTGCCTCTTTCTCTCTCTCTCTCTCTCCGTGCGTTGATCATTTAGCTCTGTGCCAGGACTCATATAACCTTCCTCCCAATGTGTTCGCCGTGCTATCATCTGTTAGTCCTGGAATGGCCTGGGCCCCGCCGTTGTGCTATAACTTAAATAATTTATTTTAAAACTCTTTGTTTGCTCCCTCCCTTAACGAGTTACTTTTGTGATTAGGAATGTCACTATTAAAAAGTAATGTAAAAAAATATTAATTTGAATTTTTGGCATCTTGAAATCAAATTATGTTTTTCGCAATCACGAACGTGTGTGTGTGTATGAATGCGCGTATGTGTTTGTGTGTGTATGTATGCATGTGTGTGCGTGTTGTGTATGCAGTGCTGTGTGTGTACGCGCGCTCGTGTGTGTGTAGGCGTTCGTATGTGTATGTGTGTAGGAATATGTGTTTGTGTCTGTGCGCAGGCATGTGTATGTGTGTGTAGGCGTGTGTGTGTATGCGTGTGTGTGTAGGATATGGACGCAACCTGGAGACTGTTTTCGCAAGAGGAGCAGCATCGCGAGGCCGGCCGACGCGGCGGTGGTGCTGGCAGAGGGTGCTGGTGGGAAAATAAAATGATAGGAATTCAAAACAGTCAAGTGAGAACAATAAGCAATCGTGATTGCTCAAAAAAACATTTTCGCATTTTCAGGAATTTGTACTAAAACTCTATGATGCTGGGTAAATATTTTCAAAAATAAAAAGAATCAAATAATGAAAACATAAACAATATATTAACAAATAAATATTATGTTTTATATATTTAAAGCAAAAAACCCATTGAAATGAACCATCATGGATAAGAATGCGACTCGAAATGCCTTAATATAAAAAGGGAAAAACTTTAAACTGTGCAACAGGCAATAATAAAAAGACAGCGAGTGAATTAAAGCATTAGTTGTGCATGTTCATTTATCGACATCGACAACACTTGAAGAGTCAAAAATGGATGCTCACAGTGACGCTCCATCGTGACTCAAAACCATTCGCACCGGCAAATAAAGGATGCACTTTTAGAATAGGCCTGAACCTCGGAGCCCAAAGAAAAAGATTCTGCCCTTTGACAGGGCTCAACATCGCATTTTATTTTTTCCCTTCAAAATCGGAACATTTTATTTTCACATATCGGACAGGAAGAATTCCCAAAAATCAAGACTGATAGACAGATGTCCCGATGTCACAGGAAGAATGAAAGGGGCATATCTTTATGAATTACCTATTTAGAGTTTTGTTCCTTTCATTGTATCAGAGCAATATATTTAGGCTCGGATTGTTCAGTTTTGTAATCACCCGAAGGTCATGTAGGTTGGGGCCCGGTTGCGATTAAACAAAACGTGGATGCGATAATTAACCTCACTTGACCAAAGTTGGTGTTGCTCTGATTTTTCAGATTGCCATGACGATGAGAAATACACTAACTCGTTGTTTTAATATTTATTAAGGGGACAAACTTTCGTCGCCGTGGTACACATCGTTTGCGCTCATTGATTGCTTAACAGAAGCACAAAACTTAGCTAAACGCTGTGAACTCTACCAGCGTCCGGGAGAGGGACCACTCCAAAGTGGTGGCATCTATTCTCTACACACACCCACTTCTGCGCACACACACACTCCTCCACACAAACACACCTACACCTACACTTATACACACACTTGCCTGCATACTTGACTGCTCACCGCTCACCACTCACGCTCACATCCGCTAGCACACACGGACACTCTTACAAACACACACGCCTGTACACATACACGCCAACACACACACATGCCTAAACACGTCTTCACACATACCTACTTGCATACACACGGCTGCTCATGCGTCTCTTTGTATTCGCACGAATAAGCTTACACGCACGCCTCTGCGCAAATACATGCATGCACACACTCAGACACGCCTACACGCATGTGCAAACATGCATACAGACGTCTACACGCACACATCTACACACATGCACAGACACGCTTGCATACGTGCACGTCTGCTCACCAAACACCTTCACACACTCGCAAACAAGACTGGACATACAGACAAGCTTACACACGAACACGCCAGCACACACACACCTACATACAGACGTACCTAAGCACGTCTATACACATACGCCTGCACACATACACACTCACCTACACGCATAAACACGCCTAGTTAGTTACTATTAACGGCGAAGAAACTTAAGGTATCCGACTGCCCTAAAATCGACATTTTTGATGAAATATTCGTAAATAGTTTTATGATTCTGTTTTCTATTCTGATTTATTAGCTTTCCAAAGCAGTTTTTACTCTACGTGAATTACAACTGGAGTTATAGGATAGCTATATTATTACAGAGCCGTATACTAAAATTTATACCGGAAGTTATATTTAAATGCGTTTTCCGAAGAATGATATTGTAACGGATCCGGTGCGACTTCAACTTTCTTGAAATAAAAGAAACTTCTTGGGGGAAACACAGGAAATCTATTTACACTATGTACAGGAAAGAGTGTCAACAACTGCTAAATTAATCATCAGCAATTAAGCAAATATCACACAACACTGTAAACTCAACGGTTACACACGTATTTACTTCCAAATACGAAAAAAACACAGCGAAATACCTCGCAATAAACAGAGCTAATACACTCTCAGTACAAATTCTCAATCGAAACTAAACTTTTTATCACGTGGGACGCTTTTATAAACATCGAAAGAGACCTTTCAACTATTTCAGAAAATGCTACACCGTTCTACACTTTCTTATTTCATTCACAAATTGTATCAATGGAAAAAAAATAGGGGGATCGTATACTACAAGAAACTATTTACAGGTTACATTGCTAAAATTATTACTATTCACAGAATTTGTAACATTGCCCCCTTCCTAAGGACTGCACGTCCCGGGCAGTACAATCCCGAGAAAGGGTGGCAAACTTAGCTCGCAAGCTCACAAATGCACACATTAAATAATAACCAATAATACACAGAAAACACAATAATAACAAGAAATATTACTAAACATTAAAAGCAAAAAATTATCTAACACTTTTATGTTATCAACCATGGTTGTTTACGTAATACTCATGAACTATGGCCATAGTATCGGGCTAACCAATCATAATGTACAACCCTAGGTTTTGCATTGGGTGATTTTTGGATCCTCACTACGACGTCATTCAGTCGGTTAAGGACTTTGTAGGGTCCATCCCAATGCGACTGCAATTTGGGTGAAAGACCTTTCCGTCGGATGGGGTTCCATAACCAAACCTTGTCGCCTTCGTTGAATTCATGTCCAGTAGACCTTGTGTCGTATCGGGTCTTCATCTTCTCCGCCGCGATGTTGATTCGCTCTCGTGCGAAGTTATGAACGTCTTCCAACCGGGCCTGGAGATCCTGGATGTACTTCTCAGGCGATGAAGGTGCATCCGGAGGACGACCGAAGACGAGATCACAAGGTAGCCGAAGCTCTCGTCCGAAGAGCATCTGAGATGGGGCATATCTGGTAGTCTCGTGGACAGCACTGCGGTAGGCCAGCAGGAACAAAGGTAGCTTCTTGTCCCAATCCCGTTGATTTCTGGAGACCATAAACGAGAGATTATTCAGGATTGTGCGGTTAAATCTTTCCACCATGCCGTTCGATTGTGGGTATAGTGATGTGTTAGTTTTCTCAATTCCGAGAATTTGACGTAGGCCCTTAAACACAGCAGAGATGAAATTCCTCCCTTGATCGGAATGGATCTGCAAAGGTGTTCCATATCTCGAGATCCAATGTTGGACTAGAGTCTGTGCTACGATGGTAGCTTCTTGATCTGGAATGGGATATGCTTCGGGGCCATTTGGTGAAATAGTCGATGGAAACAAGCATGTATTTGTTCCCATCAGCAGTTCTTGGTAGGGGACCGAGGATGTCGATCCCAATTCGTTCGAAAGGAGCTCCAACGTTGTACAGATGTAGCTTCCCTCTGCTTCTTTTCTTCGGTCCTTTACGAGCAGCACAGGCGTCACAAGAATGGCACCACTTCTCCACGTCATCCTTCGCCTTGCTCCAGAAGAAGCGCTCCGGAACTTTATTGAGGGTTTTCAGGACACCAAAATGTCCTCCAGTCGCACTAGTATGTATTTCTTTCAGAACATCTGAAATCCTTGATCGGGGAAGTAGTAACTGCCACCTAGATGTTTTGCCGTCATCAGATTCCCATTTTCGGTATAGTACGCTGTTCCGTAAATGGAGTGAGTTCCATAAAGCCCAGTATATTTTTGTTGCAGGACTGAAGATGGAAACGTCCTGCCAGCTAGGGCGCCGACTGTCACTTTCCATGAACTCCAAAATTGGTTTTATGTCGGGGGTCTTCAAGTTGATTTTATCGAACTTGGTCGTCACTCCATGGATCAGGTTCTGGTGATGTCGGAGTCACTGTCACCTGAAAGGCAGTAGGGCTAGTCGTTCCATACTGTTTCTCAATTCGGGAACAATAATTGCTGTTCTCAGGACAGGGTCTCCTTGATAAAGCGTCTGCATTAACGTGAGACAATCCTTTTCGGTGCTTGATCTCCATGCCATATTCCTGGAGCCGCTGTATCCATCTGGGTATCTGGCCTTCTATATTCTTGAAGTTCAAAAGCCAAGTTAACGAGGCATGATCTGTCCGAAGCAGAAACTTTTGGCCGTACAGGTAATGATGGAAGTGTTCTGCAACTTTTACTATGGCCAGTAACTCCTTTCTGGTGACGCAGTAATTTCGCTCTGACTTTGATAAGTATTTGCTCTAGTAAGCGACGACATGTTCATTGCCATCAATTTCTTGGGATAAAACAGCTCCGATGCCCTCGTGGCTCGCATCAGTGTCGAGGATGAAGGATTTTTCAGGCTGAGGATGTGAGAGAATAGGCGTTGATGTTAAGAGCCATTATTTTGAAATTCAGACAAAAAACGGAAATTTTGGCAGTGACCATTTTTGATTTTCCTAATTTTTTTATATGTCAAAGTAGGCCATAAGAAGTAAATATTCTGAAATTTTTAGCTTTCTAAAAAAATTTTTTCGCTCGTTAAAAATTCCCAAAGTTTGACGTTTTGCAGCGCTTTTTTTAGAAAAATTCTAAAAGTCGCATTTCAGTTCGCTTTAGCTCTTTACAGAAACACCACCCCACGGTTATGTTTATATTTATTGGTTGTACTGTATCTAGTGATGATGACTTCATAGTTACTTTGGTTGGGGGTTGTTGCTTTCTTGAGATAAGGGGTCGCAAAGTATGGATTTTATCCGTTTTCGCGCAAGTTGAACCTGCGTTATTTCCCCCAAAAAGTCACCCCCCGAAAAAAATGTAACGTATACTGAAAGTTTATACTATGAAGAGAGTAAATGGCTCAAAATTTATTTGTGAGGTTTAATCTTTTTTTAGTAGAAAAATAGCCTGATATTTTTCAAATTTTCAAAAATTGTGCTTTTTTGATCGCAATTAACTCAAAACAGCATCCCTAGGAAAAAAAAAACATTTATATATTATGGTACCTGGCTATGTGTAAAACATCATGAAAAAGAAAGCAGCATGGGATCTCTTCTTGTTTTCCAGAAAATAATTCTTTTGTAGCTCATTTTATGCGTTTTCTCGTACGTAAAAACGTGTGTCCAGTATGCATATTAGATCTGCTAAAACTTAAAGGATATAGTAAGAATGTATATATATGTGTGTATAGAGAAAGAGAAAAAGACTTGCAATACTTTATTTTTCTGATTTTTACAAATTGATGGTATTTTAATTGCAGGTGAATCGATATATATATATATATATATATATATATATATATATATATATATATATATATATATATATATATATATATATATATTATATATATACATATTGATTTATCGTATCAATCCCAAAATTTTCTTTCTTATTTATGTCTATAGCAATGAAAGACATTTCATGAACAACATCTGCTTCACTTTCCTCTAAATGTCTATTTTCTATGTCATCTTCAAATACCTCCAAAAGGCTGTCGGTTCTTGTTAAATCAGTATCACTTGCTTTTTCTTGCTTGGGATGTCAGCTAAAAACAGCTTGAATTTGACTTTTTGTCAGATATTCGTTCGGTTGGGATATTTTTATGTCTTCAATCATCTCTGTTCTCATTGCATGTTCTACTTGATCGGACGTCTGTTTTCTGCTGGTTTTTTACCATAAAGGAACTTTTCATAAAGAAATTCTATTTGTTTCAATGAAAATCGTGTACTTTTACGAGTTGGGAGAGTCCACCCCTCACATGAGATTTTCAAAATGTTTTTTTCTTTGTTTTCTCTTTTGTTGCAGAACATGAAATGAGAACAGAAATGATTGAAGACATAAAAATATTGTAAATGAACGAATATCTGAAAAAAGTCAAATTCAAGCTGCTTTTAGCCGATATACAAAGGGAAAAAAAAGCGGATAATACTGATTTATCAAGAACCGATAGCCTTTTAGCGGTATTTGAAGATTACATAGAAAATAGACATTTAGAGGAAAGTGAAGCAGATATTGTTCATGATATTTCTTCAATTGCTACGTACATAAATAAGAAAGAATTATTTTGGGATTGATACGATAAATCAATATATATATATATATATATATATATATATAGCAAACAGAATTTCAAATAATAAACAAATTATAAATAGTTAATGATGATAAAAAAGAAAAATGCAAACAGCTATTAAGTAGGAAAAGATAAGATAGGAAAAGATAAAGTGTGAATCCAGAGCTCATCAGCCGTGGAGGATTCATTAAATATGGTCAAAAGACCAAAATTTTAACTATGAACTAAAAGAGAATGTTTAAGCTCCAGTATATGCAATACAGAGTAACAATGAGCAAATCACCACTTGCTATACTAAAAACAAAAAACTAGAGCGCAAACCTAAAACTAAAAGCAGGGGGTTTCGCCTCGACTAATTAGGAAAACAAGTTCCGATAATTAGCCTTCCATGGCGCATCTATGGACTCTTGGTGTGGTCTTTTTCAATATTTTCACTTTTATTATATATATATATATATATATATATATATATATATGATATCGATTTATTGTTTTCTGAATTACCTGCAATTAAAATACCATCAATTTGTAAAAATCAGAAAAATAAAGTATTAC